>NC_071572.1:42917189-43217189 GCF_024509145.1 Vidua macroura | reverse complement strand
GCTGCTGTAGCCACGCAGACCTGCAAAAAGAAGACACATATCTCAAACAGACAGATCATCTGTTGTATCATGCTATCTATCACTAAAGTACCCAAAAATGCTCCTGTAATAATCTTGAAACTCAATTATAAAGGCTTGGAAGTGTAAGGCTAGATGAAAACAGAGACTGGCCTTTGGATTAAGACATAAACTGAAGTTACTACACTGTGAGAATGGGGGACTTTCTTCAAGATTGCCTCTAAGAATTTTTTCTCCATTATTAATACCAGGAGCTATGCCAGGGTGAGGTTGCAGCCTATGTAAGCACCTTGGCTGTGCCCAAGCATGGACTTGGTGACACTAGCCCTGTGGTGGATCTTCTGCTCTTGCAACTCTCAGAACCTCATTATGGCATCAGCAAAACACCTTTCCTGTGAGCCAGGACCTTATCACTAGTCCAATTAATATTTTAACAGTCTAAGAGTCCACATCATCTAATTATTACAGAAAGGCTCATTAATCATCTTCTTACATCTTTTAAAGAGAAAATCCTTAGATTGTACCATTTTTTCCCCTAGTATTGTGCTTCCCAATCCAGTACTTCCTGGGAGCATTTTATGCTGAATATTTCAGCCTTCCTCAGGAAGGTTAGGGCCCCCTGCAATGAGTGGGGCAAATGCAGAGGGTATGGTCCCATGACCACTGTACTGTTTGGGTATCTGAAGGTACATTTCCCTCCCTGCCACTTCTTTCTAGACACCCCTTGGGGGAGTGCAGTAAGTGCCCCTTCACTCAGAGGCACAAGGGGCAGATTTTCTCCCTGTTTGTCTGCTGGCAAGAGACAATTAGTTGGTCCTCTTCAAACTTCAGACTTTTTTATGTGTCATATGCATATCTTTGTTCCTAAGAGTCACACTTTGCTTTTTTTCCTGTAACTTTAATCCTCAGGACTAAAATTGCATTTGTACATGTATGTCCACACTGGATGAGCCCAATAAATTTTCTCCCTATGTGACCCCTTGAGGACTCCTATGAAGAGCAATATCTAGATAAACATATAACGCAGCTCCCTCTACTCTGGCAGTCTAAGATTGTTTTCAGTTCCCAAACACCATCCATGGATTGAGGATTGTCTTAGACCTGTTAAATCTTCTTTATAGTGACCAACATTTGATCAGTCCTTGAATACTTGTCCAAACATCTTGAATCTTGAAAGCTTGAATCTGCAATTCCATTTGGCAGTGTTCCACAGGCTATGGACAGGCACTATCCTTCAATGCTTTTCTAGTTCTTGTCTAGAAAAGACAAATTACCTTTTACCCACCCTCTTCATAGTGCTTATTTTTCATTTCTTTGCTACATGCTTCCAAAACTGGGTCAGACTTTAAAATATTTAAGTAGATAGAAACTCTCTAGACATTTAGAAACTGTTGTGCATGTAAGTCATGCCACAGAAATCCCACTAGATGACTTGCTGTACCTTGATATGTCTAAATACTTATAAAAACCTATGGAAAATGATGAAAATCAAAAAATGAACCTCACTTCTATTAGCAGTACATCTTACTTTAAGCTATTATGATGAAAAGGGCTTGCATCAGGCTGACAGAATTTACAATGTGACTGAATGGTTGCTAGGATCAGAAAGACAATTCTTCTCAACAAGGATATTGACAGATAATATTTCTGAGCTTTTTTTCACTATGGAGGCATGTTGTTTCCCCATATCATTCATAAATTACATTGATTTAAAACTGATACAGAATCATGACCACTAGATTATACCATGCCTTGGCCCTCATCCTCTGTCCTTCCAATTATAAGTTACCTAGGAATTCTGATGACTGTGGTGCCATTACAAAATATAACTGATTATGTTGTTTTGGAAATTAAGTGTTGTTTCCTTTTTTCACATTTAGCCTGGACAGATATTTGGATCTACACACTGCCAGTGCTGAGCCAAGGCATAAAATCTAAAAAAAAAAGTTCTTTTCAAGAGTTTTAATGGTTCTGTAACTAGCATGTTACTCTCCCTGAGGCATCACATGTCTAGAATCTGTCTTTTGTCGTTATATAGTACTTTGTATGCCCTTTCTATGACTCTAAATTAAGAATGATCTCATATGATAATTCCTTATTTCCACAGGGAGTATAATGTCCCAAATACTACTCTTTTAAGTTACACATTACCTGTGTAGGTCTCATTAACCTTTCTCACCAGTAATTTTTTTTATGTTCTCCACTTTTAAGCCTTTAATACCATGACAAAATACTAATATAATTCCCAGTAACAGACTTTAGTAATTTTCACAGAATTCCACACTACTTAAATAATTATGCACTCTGGTAGACCATCTAAACCGATACGTATCACATACGTAGTGAAACCAAATTTTAAAAATCTCTTTCAGGGTAACATTACATAGAGAATATCACTATTTCTTTTGCTTAATTAGTTTTACAATCTTAATTGCACTACATTTTGAAAAAAATAATATGTACAAGCTGTTAACATGTCTGTCACTAAGAATGTTTATAACCAAGTAAATAGAACAAATCCTATGTTTTATTTTATCAGAAAGCAAATGGACTATTTTTTTAAGAAGTTACTAATTAAGCAGTTATAATATTTTCACTCCCCTTTTTCCTTTTCTCCATAAGGAAAACAGTGCTTACTGGCCAAGGCATTTGACCTTTATTTACTACGTTTTGTCCTAAATAACAGAAATAACAGAATCTAAAAGAGAAGCTGAAGACATCTCCAGTGGCTGAATGAATTGATGGATATTTAGGTATGCAGAAAGCCTGTTGGATCCCTGTGTGCAAAGAATATAAGCAATAGTACAATGTCCAGACTGACAAGCAGAGTATGAAGGGGTCAACAGTGAGGCCTGTTTTCTCAATGTATTTATCAGTGAACTGAACAACAATAGCAGTGCAACAGCAGGAAAAGCTTTTAAGGGCACTAAACTGGGTGGAGTGGCTAACAAAATGAATGGCAAAGTGTCAATTCAGAGTGACCTCAGAAAGTAGAGGACTGGATCAGCAGAAACGCCATGAGATTCAAGAACGATGGAATCACAGAATCATGTATTTTGGAAGGGACGTCTTGAAATTATCCAGTCCAGCACCCCAATTCAGGCAGAGTCAGATTGCATATGTTTTCTGAGAATCTTCCTTCTCCAGGCTGAAAAGTACCAGCTTTAAGGCTCTTCTCACACAAAAGATGTGCCAGTTCCTTACCACAAAGGCTTTATGCTGGACTAACTTCAGTAAGTCTGTGTCTTTCTCACACTCAGCAGTTCAGAACTTAACACAGTACTCTCAGATGCAGGTGCTTAGTAGAAAAAGATTGCCTCTCCTGAACTGATGGTAGCACTCTCCTTAATGAAGTCCAGGAAATCTTTGGCCTTCTTTGCTATGAGGAAGGATTTCTTCTGTCCACCAGAACCCTAAAGTTCTCTGTAGGGCTGAGAAGTGCTTTCCAGACACTTGGCACTCAGAGAATCCTGGTGTCTGGAGTTATTCAACCCAGGAAGAGCACTTTGCTTTTCATTTTGTTTCACAAGATTCCTCTCAGCCCATTTCTCCAGCCTGTTTAAGCCCCACTGGATGGCAAAACAACCATCCATCAACTGTACCTCTCAGTTTTGCAATATCTGTGAGAACTTGCTGAGGGTTTGCTCTGTCTCAGCATCCTGGTCTTTCATGAAGGTATTGAAATATTGTCCTCGGTATCAACCCCTAGGCTATACCACTAATTACTTGCCTCCAGCTGGATTTTATGATCAAAACTAAGTGGATCTGGTTACTTACTCAGTTTTCAATGCACCTCACTGTGTACTTATGTAACTCAATTTGGCTGCTTATATTTGAGGATGTTGTGGGAAACAGTGACAAATACTTTGACAGTCAAGATGAACTTCATCCAAAGCTAAATTTGGTCTATATTCAAGAAGCCCTTGTTTTTTTCTAGAAGACACATGTTCAGTATTTTTTAGAAGTCTGGTTCTTTTATTGTCTTAAGTTGCTCAAACAAAAGTCAAGGAACTTCCATCAGTAGGTAATTGAGAAACTTTTGAACAAGAAATTCTTTTATCTGCAAAAGTTTATCAGAATTTGAATTTTGGTATTACAATAGAAAAGTATATGCACCACATCTTAAGTAAAAAATAGACCATTACTGTGTTTTGTGAACTTAACAATTCAGGGTGTTTACAATCCCATTTATATTACAAAAGAGTACAAGTACACTTCTTTCTCTTCCTGTTTATCCAGATATAGGTAACTTTCCAAAGGTCCAGGTCACTAAATTTCAGCAATGACCACCAAATTCTGTCTCCAGTTAAGGAATGATGAGATTCCCATGTAGACAGAAGGATTCCTACAGACTCTGTATGCAGTGTGTATTTCACGTAGAATTCACAGTTGCAGGATATTGTGAACTCTAAAAGTATGTTTGAGGTCAAGTAAGGACAAGTAGACAAATTAATGTAAAAAAAGGGCAAGTAGATAGAGACAGTGTGCAAAATGGAATATTTTGCTGAGGAAAGCAAGAAACCTCTGACTTCTACAAATTAAAAAATTGTATGATATTCAGAATCAGTCTGTAAGTCTTCTTTTGGTTACAATATTTCTCTAAAAATCTACTACCATCTCCAGTAATACTGCTAATTCTTTGTATTTTAATTGTACCAGCATCATGGTTTATTGTTGCTATGCTTAATAGAAGAAAAAAAAAAAAAAAAAAGAAAAAAAAAAAAACAAAACAAAAAAAAATCAATAAGAGAGCTTGAATAATATTGGTGAATTCAGTAGGACTACTCAAATACTACAAGTTAAGAATTTGCATAAATAATGCATGGGATATGAGCCTTTCTCATGTTTAAAGCACAAGTATTTATTTGTTCAAAACTAATATAGGTTAAAATTTTTCTAACACCAAAATTCTACACCATAGATAGAGGGTTCTTCCTTTTATTTATTTTTTTTTTTTACCAGGGCAGTACTTCATTTGACTTTAATTGAATATGGTTGTAACTGCAGCTCAGATCAGAAATTATATCACCTCTGTTGAAAATAATAGGGGTTTCCAAGGACTAGTTCCACAGATGGCTGAACTCTGAGTGGTTTGTACTGCTGTGTTGTAGGAATTTTGAAAACAATCATTATTTCTTGTTACCATTCTGTGACAACATTTTACACTGCCTTCAAAATAAAGACTTGGGTTGTCAGGAGGTGATTTGATTTCTTTTTCCAATTCATGTCCACATAATATTCCAATAGAGTAGTATCTTTTAAAAAAAAGTCTCCATTTTCTTACTGTGAAGCGCAAGATTATATGCTAATTAAGGTCATATATTCTGTTATTTAAAGAGAAAATTAAGAATGGTCAATGTCTTATATTGTATCAGCCATTCACTAATATCTGAAATCTGCACACATCTACATGGATTGATAGAAGAAGTTAAATCATTAAGCTGCAAGCAATGCAAGGTTGCTGATAATAAGATTGACAAATCAATGGCAAATAAAACTCAGGTGTGAAAAAAGAAGGAAAAGCAACTTATATTCTTTCCTAGCTTACCAGTGAAAGTGTTAGTAAAGGCAATGAATATGTATTTTATTTACAGTTAAGCCTACTTATGTCATTTCAACTTGTTAAAATGGCAATATTTTTAATATTCCTTACTGAGGGTAGTACTTACGCATAAGGAATAATAGTAGTCTATTCAAACTTCAAGTTACAGGATTATTAGTGAGAAATAATTAAGCAGGTTATGCCTTTTTTGTCTCAATTAATTCTTTATACTTTGATGTAACTTCATCATGCTTAATGATGTGACTGATGTAAGTTTTCATCATCATTAATATCATTGCAAATTTTCATTATTCATAAATTATGAAATAATAAGGCTTCATTACACCACCAATGCAAAATTGTTCACTTCAGTTATCAATCCATGAATGAATCACTCTTGGAGAATTCAAACTTCATAACAGATTTTTCTATACAGAATATCAAAACCAAAGTAGCATATGTAGTGTTGTCTTTTTATTATTTGTATTTTGTTCAGAAAATAACAAACTGCAGGAGTATTTTTGTGAAACTAATCAGATTTGTATTTGTATGTAATTCAGTGTTCTTTTTAATGGTCAGTTTCAACAACAAATTTAGTTCAGCATTTATGATAAAGAAAGCTTAAGGAGTATTTCTACCATTCAGTGTGGTAATCAGAAGAATATGCTTCATGAGTAAGGTTAATAAAAAAGTAATTCTTACAAATATGTCAGTAATAGCTGAGCTTTCTAACTCAATATGAGGACCTCCACATCTAAATTTACATATGAATAGACGTGACATAAACTTATCTTATAAATGCAACTTAACTGATCAAGGATAGTGTTGAGTCCATTTTACTTCTGAAATCAGGTGTTCACTATAGTTATTCTTTGTCCTAATAGAGTGGGAAATCAAATCCTGGTAGAGTAAATGCTGGTACACAGTCCACTTACTTGAACTTACACTGTTTACCACTTTTTAATTCTCTTTAATATTTCCAGGTGTAAAGTAAGTTTTTGGTTGAAAGTGAACGTACTTGAGCTCCTGTCTCTTAGATTTAGTTTTTATTGTGTTATAAGATGCTGTTTACTACTCTACAAGTGTAACTTACATGGTTTTCTTTGACCTAGTAGGTCACCTGTATTTCCCATAAGAGTCAAAACATGAGAAAGAAATTCAAAAGTATCATGAAATTTAACATTACAAGATACACAGGCAACAGTATTTAGATTTTGGATTTTGGCTTTGTGGTGTAGAAAATGAAGCACCAATTCATTTTTCTTGATGGCATCAACTTTGTATGGTCAGTTATGACCTTTTAGCCAAATTTATCTGAATGCATTAAAGAACACAAGGTCTACAGCTGCAGTTAGCATTTTTATCAAATCAGTGAATGAAATTGGGTGGGAAAACAAAAGAAACCAAAATGACATTTTAAGTTACGATTTTTCACTTCCAGCTGTATAATCACTCAGTGAAGTAAATTTTGTAAATAATTTCCCCTGAAACAGACATACTGGTTTTCAATTTAAATGACATAAAGTCATTTAGATTATTCAAAATCCTATCCTTTTTTTCTTATTTATTTGTAATAAATTATGTTAGTTAAAAAAAACACAGTAGTCTGTGCCTCAGCATTTTTCTTTTGCTTTTTAGCATTTCTAGCATTTCTAGTTTCTAGCAGTTAAGTAAGTAAAGCCAGTAATTTATTATTTATATTTCTGAGTCTCATGTAGTTATTCTGTAACAGTAAATTGATCTAGCTCTGGAGGGAAAAAAGGTGCAAATAAATGAAAGCAAACAAAAAAAAACCTTTCTCTTGGGTTATTTCTGTAGACTAATTCTAGAAAATTTTATGCCTTTTTCTTTAGGTGACTTTATTGTGTTTGTCCCATATGTCACCTTTTCAAAAGAAAGTAAAATATTTTCTTCCCTATTGGCTTGGTCTGCTAGGAGAATAACCAAAGCTTTTTTTCAAGTTTAACTATGTAACTTATACAGTCTTGGTTTATAAGGCTTTGATTCTTTCTTTGATTCTTTGTCAGTTGTTTTCTGCATTGTTTAATGCCACTAGGAAAAAAGAGGAAACTTTAATCACCCACTGAGATAGATTTCTGTCCAGCTGGATGTCTGACCAGAGACATCACCTATCAAAGACAAGGCAAAAAAATTGTCTTGGAACTGTCAAAAGTCTTCACATTTACAATCAATCCTTGAGGGAGAAACCTTTTTCTCTCTCTTTTTAAAATGTTTTCCTCTGGTCTTTGTTGTTAATATATGATCTCTGATCATAGTTGACTTTGAAAACTGATCTCTAAAAAAAAGGAAAACATTCCTTTTTGAGTAGGCTAGGACCAGTTTGCTGTAACCCAGTTTACACTTTTACCATTGAAGAAATTGCTAGGAGGAAAATGTAAGTTTGTACTTTGGGTATTCTGTTCCCAAATTGCAAACTTACATTTAGAAGATCATTTAGAAAGGAAGATCATGCAATGGGGTGATACTAATACCAGCTCATACTGAACAAACAGATATTTCTTGTTGGGTGTATAATATACAATGTGATGAAGACACAAAAATACAAGAGATGCCAGCCCTGTCTTGACTTAGCACTGCTGAGGCTAAACATGAAGCACATTGTTCTGTTTTGGGCTCCCCAGTGTAAGAAAAGTATGGAACTACCGAAGACAGTCCATTGAAAAGCCACAAAGCTTACCAAGGGACAGAAAACACCTCTTTGATGAGCAAAGGATGAGAGTGCTGGGATGCTTCAGCATGGAGAAGAGAAGGATCAGGAGGAATGCCATCAATGTGTACAGATACCTGAGTATAGAGGCAGGCTCTTTGCAGTGGCACCCAGTAACAGGACCAGAGCCAATTGGCACAAACTCAAAAACAGGAGTTTCCATCTGAACATTAGAAAACACATTTTCACTGAGACAATGATCAAGCAGTGGAACAGATAGCCCAGAGAGGTTCTGGAGTCTCCATCCTTCAAGATATTCAAAAGCTGTCTGGACATAGTCCTGGGCAATCAGCTCTAGGTATGTGCTTCCTTTACACTACCACCAGCACTTAGACAGTTATACAATCCAGGAACTGACCCAGGTGAAACACAGACCACCAAAAAAGGAAGAAAAAAAAGAAAAATAAGAAAAGAAAGAAAAAAGGTTCTGATTCAGCTATCTTGAAGCCACTGAAATATTAGTGCCCAAAGAAAGAGACCCTGGGCTAAAGGAGAAGAGGAAAGGACCACTTAGCAACACAGCTAGTTTTATTGTAGCCACAGTAGGACCTAACAGGCAGCCCTATCCTTTACCACCCAGCTACTCATGTTGTACGTGTACTGTACAGTGACCATGTAATAAGCCAGGAGCAGAGAATAAAACCATCCATAACCATATAAAAGACAGTTTTATTACATTCTCAAACCTAAAAGTACTGTAGAGTCAGATGTAGAGACATCTCAATACATACAGTCAGCTTCACTTTAGCAAGGGTTATTAGTTTTGCCTCAGTCCCAGCTTTGCAAGGCTCAGACAGTTTCTTACAGAGCAACTCAACTGTTTCTCCTAAGCTCCAGAGTCAGAAGGGCTCATTACCTGGGATACTGGAAAAATACACAGAGACAGCTCTTGCCTGGCACTGTGGCTGACCTGGTAAACTTGATCAAGACTTGGTGCTCTGGAGACCTAGCTGCCATTGAACCAGAGCTAATAAGCTGTGCAACTTTGAAACTGCTGGGACATTTGGATCTGTTTCTACCATCCTCCTCTGTGCTTATTGCAGGAGCATAGGGGAGTGGCATCACTGACTTTTAGACCTGAGCTGTCTGTGAAAGTAATAAACTTCTAAGACATAATATATGCATATATACTGCAGCTCAGTAACAGGACATCTAACTCCCCTAAGGCTTACCAATTGTTAACTGCTCAGATAACTCAAACAAGACAAGCTGTCTCCCAGTGAGTTTTTTTGGCACCATGGGGCTAACACTCATGTGGCATTTCCCAACTGCCAACAAACATCTTACTCTTGAATGAGATTTGACCAGATAAACTAGATTTCTGACAGACAGCCATTCACTTTACAACTATAAAAGTCACACCAAACTTCCACTGAAGGCTTCTATATAGTTTCATGTAAATGTGTGGATCTTCTCCCATGAGTGGAAATGCCTATTTCACAGTTACTTCCCAAGGGATTAAGTGAAGGAACCTGTGTACTTTATTGTCATTTCAGTGGTAAGTTACATTTGATTCTTAATCAATACCATTTCTTTTGCTAGCTTTAATATAGGTACCTTGATATAGTGCACTATGTTATGTAATACTGTAATGTCATAGTAGTTCTTTTCATTTTATACTGTGTGATCCAGATCTTTCATCCAGTATCTTTTGTCTGTTCATTTGTCTTCATAAATAATTTACCTTTTAGATGTGATTTGCCATCATTAAAACCTGTGAGACAAAGTTGCAAAACTTAAACCACTGATAGTCTGAGGCTAAAATAAGATCCAGCCTCCCCTAGACTTCTACCTCTGAGAAGAGCTCCAGAAAGCATGGGGGTATCCTTGGCCTCTCACAACTCAGTGGCAGTTTATTATTAAATTTTGTCCAAAGGTCCCACTCTGCCTGGGACATACTCCTTTATAAAACAGGCCTTTTCCATGCCTGCCCCAGAGTGTTCCTTTCCATGTTTCCCACATTACCATTAGCTTGCTCCCAGAGCAAGAAAAAAAGGCAGATAGAACAACAGTCAAAAGAAGGAAGAAGTTTCAAGAGCAGGAGTGAGGAAAAAAAATGTAACAAAAGAAGAAGCTGAGCTGCCAAATAATTGTATGCAGAGTGAGAAACCCTGAAACTGGCATCTGACATGAGGATGAATTTGCTAAAAAAGACCTTAGTGGATGAATCTGAGAGAAACTAATCCTATATAATTCCAATATTTCCACTAATGCAAGCAGTCCTGATAAGGTGATAATGTAATTAACAGCTATTATTAATTTCATGCCTTATTATTATTTTGTCTAAATACTTTTTATTAGTAGTTACTTACTTACTGCATATAATCCTCTTTTCTTGGTTCTCAGAGGTCTGGGGTTTTTTTTGGTTTTTTTTACTTTGGTTTCCCCTAATCTTTCTAATTACTTTTTAACCGTCCTTGGTTTTATTTTAGAGATACTCAGCTGTGGCCATTTTAACTTTTTTCATTTTTTTATTCTATGTTTTCCTATACCAATTTATTTTTTCTATTCTTTCTCTCCAACTTTTTCTGTTGATCTGCTACATCCTTTGTCCTAGTTTTTTTCAATCTCTAGCTTAGAACCCTTTTTCCCCTACTCCTTTTCATTTTCAAAAAGATTCAGGAATGAACTAGAATGCCTAGAGAAAAGGATTTAGCAATAGAGATGAAAGAATAAGGTGTGAAAACTGACACAGTTAGACAGTTTCCCTAAAACCACGTGACAAAAGTACAACTTAGCATTCCCTGTGCTGCATTAAAAAAAAAAAAAAAAGTAAAATGCCTTGTGTTCCTGTATAATAGGAACATTTTATGTTCCTACTTATGTGTAGATCCTTAAGAACTGAGACCATGAACCTCCCTAAACTAGTTAGTAGGAGAGTAAGAATAAAAAGAAGTTATGTGAAAATGTCTATATCCCTGGGGTTTTTTTTCCACTGCTCCTGATGACAGAGGGACATCCAGCCTCCTTACAGTGTGTAAATATTGTATCTGAAGATGTATTATCTTCTCTTCTGCACTCACCTGTACTAGTATGTAGCCAAGATAAGTAAAACAGTTACTTAAGTTTCAAGAGTCTAATTCAGGCAGCTGTGACTTAAATTAAACACACATAACCTAAATTTCAGCTGGAAAATGAATCAAGCATGTAAGTGAAGGCAAATGGGAGTGACCTTTACATTCAAGCATCTCAGAGGCATTTTTGAGGAGCTAACAGCCCTGTCAAAAATGTTCCCACTGCTCTCTATGAGTTTTTAAGTCAGACTGCATAAGAGTCAGCCTATCAAATACACAGCAAAAAGGCTACAAGGAAAATGTTTATTCTCTACATATGGCTTTTTATGAAAAAGAAATCTGCTATTTGAGAATTCTTGGACCTAGAAGACAAAAGCAGAGAAAAATTCTGTGGCCATATATCAATAATGAACTTGCTGTCTTTGACAGAAGTTGCCTCTGTGTTAAACTTTGGAGTTGGTTCCATCAGCAGGGTGGAAGTTTTTGGCGGGAGATGCATCCACAGAACTGTTTACTGAGAAAGAATATGAACAATTAATGCAACAGGAAGACTAAGTACATGACCATGAACTAGATTACACTACATGAGATCTGACTTCTGGGGGGACAGAAAATATCACTGGATGGGAACACTCATGGATCAAGAATTCAGTGCACTGCTGGAGAACCATTACATTCCAGGAAGATGCTTTTCTTTGGAAATAACTTGCAGATAGCATCAAATAATGCATCCCCAGTAGGATATATTATCTGCCTTTAGGTTATTGTAAAATTCTGATTACAGGCATCAGACAAAGAAGCAAGCCTAATTTAAAATTGTTAAATAGAAATTCCTTGTCATGTATAAATAGTTGATTAAATTGAGTTTGTTATATAATTTTCCATTTTCAAAGACAGTACAGTAAAACAACTAAACTTAAGAAGAATCAACTATAAGTTCAGATAACAAGCATCATCTAGCATAATATTAACCATAACTAAAATATAAGGAAGTAGCAATATATGGGTAACAAAAATTATAGTACATAGCCTAGATACCTGAATCAATTGAAAATAAGTTCAGAGAAAAAAAATACCTGTAGTAATTCATTTACACTCTTATAGTAAAGTTAGATAAAGTTATCAGCCAGGCTAAAACAGTGCCAGTGAGACTTACAAGGTACTTAAGATGATGCAAAATAATGTCAGGGTCGATGGTATCTGGAGAAGATGTTAAATTGAGTAAAATGAGCCCTGAAAAGACATTGTTAACAGCCTGAAGATGAAGAACATTACAAATGTTTTCAAGGGCAATGTTGACAGAGCCTTCCCATTTTAAATTAGCACTATTGTCAGGAGATAGTAGGCATGGAAGTGAATCTCTGTGTTGTGACTTTTTTTTTCTTTGAGCGCCTCTGCAAGAAGAGTAATCAGTTTTCCTTATGGCTAAGTCTTGAAATTATTAAATAGCTTATAACACTTAAATTTCAAAAGTGAATGTGCCTGTAACTATAAGCTATAAGGTATTACCCCCACTGATAGGAAAATAAAAATTAACACATTACAAAGTAAAGATAGATACAATAGAGATAAAAAATTGTAGCATCACATAGTAGAAATATAGGAAAACCTTACTCCATTCTTGGATTGCTTAAAATAAATATTATTGAGTGCTGTTTCAAGGGGGGAAAAAAGATTTACATTAGAAATGTAAAAGATGTCATAGAAAATAAATGGTTTAGCACTGTTAACAGCTTTTTCTGAATGGTAAAATATGTGTATATGTGTTACAATCTATGTTCTCATAGAGAAGGAAATATTAAAATCTCGTGTGTATGTTTTACTTGTCACTGTTTACGGCAACATGAATGATGTTTTCACAAAACCCACAATAACTACCAATATTCTTACACAGTAGTTGGCAAGAATTTCCTTGGTTTCAATTGATTTAGGCACTAAAAATCATTAGTGATTTTGAAAATCCTTATAATTATCCTTATTTGGAAAACTGAAAATAAATATCTCGGAAAAATGTCATCCAGAACTCAATTCACACACATAAGTTAGAAAACCTCAGTCTTTTCTTAGTTACATATTCTCACTTCCAGTGTTTTGAAGAAAATGCGGGATTGAATTTATTCTGAAATAGAGCAAATTATAGTTCCTTGAAAGAATTATTTAATACTGGTGTCACAGTATCATAGTCAAAACACCAGAAAAATTAGAAAATATTGTGTGAGACAGTCAGTAGTAGTAGAACAAAAGTAGATATTTTAAGGATTCATATACAGTAACGTGAAAAGAAAAAGGGGACTGGGAATGGGGGATTTGTGGTCATTTTTAAAGTTTTTATCTACCTTTCTTCCTCTGCATGCTTTTTCCCTGCTCCAGCATGGGATCTCCACAAACCACTGTTCTTTTAGGGTATATCCCCCCTGCTCCAGTCTGGAGTCATCCACAGGCTGCAGCGTAAATATCTGCTGCACTGTGCTCCTCTCCATGGGTTGCAGAGGCATACCTACTCCACAGAAGTCCCACAGAGAAATACCTGCTTCTCCATTTGTATATAGGTAGGGATAGGATTACAATGTTTGAATTCTTTTTTAAATTGTTATTTCACACTCATATGCCAATTTGAGGCTTTTTTTTTTCATGGCCTACTTATTTGGTATAATGCACATGTAAGCCCAAAGCAAGAAGCATTGACATTGAAATGAAGAAAATAAAAATCTTCTCTTTATAATTTTGTTAACAGATATGAGGGGACCCTGAGGAAGCTAGGACCTTCACTTCCTTCTCCTGTGGTATCTACAGACAATGGAAATATAAACAATTATATTTTCAATTTTGTGTGAATAACTATTTGTCATAATAATAAATTTATATTATATTCTACACTTTCCACACATAAGTGTTTTATATAACTCATACCTTGGGACATGATAGGTATGCTTTTTAGCAGTGTTGGCTTTTATTAATGATGACAGGGTTCCAGGACACTCACACATTGTTTAGACAGTAACAGTGTTTAGTGTAGTTATCACTGATTTCTCAGTCTTACAAACCTTTATTCAAGTACCTGATTTTAGTAGTGAAAAGTATGTTTTTATATCAAGTTGGCTGCAAAATGAGGCCTGCCATACCAATTTTAGCATACAATAAATAAAAATCAGTACAGAATACATATGGTAAATTACTGGACTTTCTCTGAATCTTTAACAAGTAACTGTGAGATTAGAACAAGTGTATGTATTTTCTCCAGTGGCAATGTTCTTTGTGGGAAAACTTAATAATATTTTTGCTTAGTAAATATTTAATTATTGGAATTTTATTATTTTATTATCTCTTATCATTTAATATCAGAATCATTTTAGAGATTGTCATGCTTTTTTCTGTTTAATTAAACTACATCTCAGCTGATATCCTCAGTTTCTTATAGAAAGCCAAGAGACTAAGAAAAACATCTGGGTTTATAATAGAAATGTTGACAATCCATTAAATACAATAACACTGTTGGGAATCTCTCTTTTTCTTTTAGACTTTCTTAGTAATAATTTGTCCTTTACCAAGGAGTTTTACTATATGAAGTAAATCTGAAATGTGTTCATTTTTATTTCAATAGAGAATTTAATATCAAGACTGTAAAGGAAGCAAATTAAACTAAAATATAAAATCACATCATGGCAACTGGTTTTCTGTTCTTTCTTCTTTTATTATACATATTGAGATCTGAA
The DNA here is from genome assembly GCF_024509145.1 of Vidua macroura. NCBI lineage: Eukaryota > Metazoa > Chordata > Aves > Passeriformes > Viduidae > Vidua > Vidua macroura. Next base: position 43,202,174 of record NC_071572.1, on the reverse strand, counting down.
TTACCTTTGGAGGCAGAAATTAATTATCCAAACTCTTCACGAAGAGCCAGTAAAGATCTAATAATTAGAACAGAATGATTAGAAGTCAGAAAGGTCTGAACAATTTTGTTATTTCTTAGTGATTACAGTGTTGTCTACTATACCTTTTTTTATAATTTTTTAGTATAATTTTGAACACTGATTCATAAATCAATGATTTGCCTTACTTTGTGCTGTGGTTACGTTTGTGATCTGCCAGTCCAATGGTCCATCCCCACTCCAGGTCTGTGTCACCCTTTCCCATTCACTACAATTATTTCCAGAAAAAGCTCAGGCTGGAGTTCCTGACTGTGCATGCTAAATGCACAAAGCACACAATTTTCCTGTGTACCTGTATGGAAACATCAGGAGATCACAAGACAAAGCAAAAAATAGTTAAGTAGCAGGAATAATATGTAAGCATTGTACCAATAATTTAATTAATTCTACTGCATGTATAAAAGGAAACCTTGAAAACCATGATATTGTGCAATTTGAAGGCATCATCCCTTTTACTAGAAAAGAGGTTTTTATGATTTTTTGCTGAGTCAATAGAATTTCACTGACCTGAGGGACCATCATCTCATTCATCTGAAGAATGCTTTGAAAAAAACAATGTATTGACCAAATGAGTTTTTCTTCCTGCATAACAATGATATAACAGGATTATAATTTTACACACATGGGAGCTGTATTACACCTTATACCTTTCTTGTAAACATGCATAACCTTACCATTATGCATCGTAAACATAGTATTTGTAGTATTTGTAGTATCTGAAATTTAATGATAAGTTAAAGTCTTCTATATTAATTTATTTATTTGTAATGTATTAGGTGCAAAAGAAGAAAAAGAGCTCCCATGCTTCCCAATATCAATAATTTTTAAAAAATTGAAATATCAGAAATTGATCAATTCTTATTTCTTACTATTTGATATGTTCAATATTACTGTGTAATATATTGCAATGACAAAATTAAAACATTTCTGAAAAGCAAAAATTATAGTCGTGAGTTATCAGAATATTTTTTAATTATTTGTTTTAACATAGTTTGGCATGTGCAGTATAAATTTCACCTGATTCATATGTATTACTGGCCATTGTTGGCATTACTCTTTAATTAATCTTGGTTCTATCCTTAAAGTACATTAGAAATTAAGGATTTCCTGTGATTCTTTAATGAAGGTTTGATTTTAATTATATTCACTTCTATGTAAATTAGGCCTAAATTACTCCGTTTATTAATAACATATCTGGATATGCAAAATAAATGTCATTTAAATTTCATTAAACATGCTTGCAGTTTTGAGCTTTTACAGAAATGCATATTTAATTATGTCACAAATTAACAGATTGCTTTACTTGGTACAACAATGTTTCTTGCTAGATGATTTAAACATTTACAAATGTGGTACAGATGTGGACACTTTTCTTCTCTCACAACTAATAGGAGAAAAAAATCTATGAAGTTAATTTTCATTTCAAAATGCAAATTAGGCTACACTGATTTCCCCACTGAATTGCAATCTGTAATCATATTAAATTTATACCATGTTCCTTCATGCTTTTCTGAACTGTATTTTCTGATGCAAAATTGTTTCTAGTGTGTGAATCAACAGTTTCTAACAATGTTTCTAATTATTTTGACTTTCAATAATCAAATATTTAGCATTTATTTTTTTTAGACCTTCAGAATGCTTGAGTTGCATTTCAAGAATTGAAAATGAGGATAGATTATATGTCAGTGATGCAATACATACAATTAAAAAAAGTTAACAAATGTAATATTCTGTTTGCTTATTGCAATAAAGGAAAGATGAGGGAACAGTAAGTCTTCCTATTTCTATTCAGTTTCTTTTTAAAAATCTTAACTCAGTTGATAAATATTAAGTATAACTTCTTGTTATATTCCCATTTTCAAAAACCAGAAAAGATGCTTTGTTTAATGCTTTAAGGGCAACAAGTGGCAGAACTGGCAATAAAATGCCCAAGTTCTTTAATTGTTAGGTCATACAAATGTTTGGCTAAAACAGGAAAAATTCCCTCTGGTATATGTAGACAAGACTGCACTTTACATGTTTGAATCTGTTACAGAAGTAAACCTAAATATTTTTTATGTTTTAAATATTTTTCTTTAACCTTTATTCTGCCTGTAATGTGAAAGGTCTTAATCCTGCACAGATTTTCACAAAGTTTTACACAGCAAGATGTACTGCAGGGAAGTCTTTGGAGCAGCTCACAAAGAATAAAGCTCAGGATATGTAAATCTTTTATAAACAAATCCATAGTTTCAGTCTCAATCTTCTGTGTGCTGCAAATTACTTCTATGTTGTTTTTATAAACATATTTTCAGAAAGTAGCTATATTATAGTGAAATGGTAATTAACATTTAATTAATTTAATTTAGTTAGAAACTGAAATGAGGTATCTGTTATATAAATCTGCCTTGAATAAAAGCAGTTCATCATGATAAGTACTATTATATCACATGACTAATGAAGGCAGAATTAGAGGACAGAATGAAATTCTGGTGACATTTTTTTTCCACTTTCAAAGCAAAGGGAAGAAGCCTTAGAAAGCCTTTATATCTCCATTACTAATATTAGTGTAGAACTGATAAGAATTATTCAGCTACTATAATGGAGCAGGGAAGTGGCAGATAAAGCAGCTTTTCTCCTATCTCACAAAGTATGTTCCAGTCCTCAAATCCTCCCATTTCTAAAAACTCTCCTGTTCCCTGATGCATATATGTGATTCTGCACAGATAAAGGAAAGTTCAGTCAGGGCATGTCTGCCTAAAGCTCACTGAGTGTCAAGCAGCTACTCAGTCTGCCTGGTTTTCCAGCTTAGTTGACCGAAGTAATTCTCCCATTTTAGCTAAAAGTTAATTATGTCACCCAGCCATGATCAGACATACTTGTTCTGAGGCGATGGACCCCTGCCTCTTGAAGAGAACAGCACTGAAATTCTGGGCAGGCACCAAGTTTGTGGACTGTGTTTTGGAAAAATAGTCTCATGGTAAAAGTCTGCAATGTGGGAAAACCTAAGATTCCCCCCTAAGTCTGAGAGTGAAAAGAGAGCAGAATGGTGACCTGGATGTGCCAACAGCACTCTCCTGAATGCAATTTACATTAGATGAACAGTGAATTAAAGAAAAACATTTTTAGCTGTCATGATTTATCTGTGTACTAGTTCTGTCTTTTTTTCCTTTTTTTTTTCCTCCATTCCATTATACTTGGTTACAGCAAGGCTTTGATTCAGTGGCAGATAAAACACTGTGCCAGAATAGAATTTTTCAGTTTCCAGGAGGAGAGCTTCAAAGAACTAGATCATTATGAGGAAGGTGAGCAGTACTACCTTTATGCTGTTGATTACATCACCCTTTTTGGTGTCCCTCTTCACAACAGGACTCATTCCCGACATGCCTGCATGACCATTCTGACATATCTATGTTCCCAGCAGTCAATGCAGATTGGATGACTAAGGAACAATTATTCTCTGCTTTTAGATGTACCTTCTTCCTTCCTCGTATTTTACAGGGATTTAAGTGGGATTTTTTTAAGTAGATCGAATCACCACTATTTGGGAACATATCTAACATTTTAGTTAGATGCTAAACTTCAGTTAGTAATCATGAGCAATGATTACTTTCACTAGTAATGTAAAATTAGATTCCAAGACTTCTTCAAGTCACACCAATATAAATCTTTTTATTCTGTGTTTACAGCAGAAGATATACAGGTTTAACTCAAATTAAGATTTTAAATAGAATCTCGCAGTAATTACAGCAGGAAAATTGCTGCTGCACTTGAGTGCTTAAGTATTGCTCTATTTAAACAGCTAAAGAGTAATTGGGAGATCTATATATGGACAGAAGAGAATCAGAACTATTGGAGTAGTTTTTTTAAATCTTTCGTTTTCATATTATTAAATGAAGTAAAACTAAACTTCAGAGTTTTTCCCAATTAACTGCTTACAACAAGTGTCATTTTAGAATTATTTTTCATAATATTTAATTTTGCCTGTTTCTCTATGGTTTTGGCTACTGTTTTAGCTATTAATTGCAACACACTGAAAATTCTTGGTGGAAAACTCCTATGTGAAAATAATCTAAATGTCAATAACCTGTATTTCTATCTGCAAATCTGTTTTGAGTGGTTAATATTGTTATGAATTTTAGCTCCCAGATGACAACATGCTCAGAAGTAGTTGCTGTCCTTTTCAAATTGGAGATTTGCCTTAATAAGGCTTTGCTTAACATCTTTCTCTTTCATTTTCTATTGTCATCTGATGGAAATGTCAGATTAAAAAAACCCAAACTAAACCAAAACAGAACAAATGTATCAGTCTTAAAAAGTGTGAAATTACTCCATCTAACAATTCTGTAAAAGAGTTTCAAAGGAAATCAGGATGGTTTATTTTGATTTTACCAACTTAACAATTTCACATTTAAAAATCAAACTGGATAAAGCTCCTAAGAAATTAGAAAAAGGAGCCATGACTTAATATTAGTGTAGCTTTAGATTCTACAATTAAAATTACATTTCAAAAAAAACACATTTTCCACCAGTTGGAAAAGGTGTTGTGGCACAGCACATTATTAAGCAGCCTTTCAGATCCTAATACTGCTAATTTGTTACAGATATTACTTTTGAAATGTGTAATGTCTGAGATTATTTTTAAATTATTATTATTATTATTATTATTATTATTATTATTATTATTATTATTATTACTATTTTCAAAAATGTGCAGCTAATGTTCCTGTGAATTTTTCATTACTTTTTGTTTTACTTTGTGTAGGGTATGCTGCTTTACCTATTTCTTAAAAGTTATCTCTGAAAAATGTTCCACATAGAGGAAATGCTGGTCCCAGCCTGCTGCAATCCAGGAGAGCTCAAAGACCTACACTTAGGAACACCATTTATAGGGTCACAAGACAATTGGTTTCAGTCACCTGTCAATTTCCAGCCTGGCTGTAATCCAAGATGGTAATTGCTGGAATTTTTCAGAAGTCCAGTAACAATAATACTGTTCCACTCTGGCTATGACTCAGTAAAGCAATGTTCCAAGGCTAGCAGGGGATGACTGATTCTGTCTCATCCCCTTTCTTGGTTAGGAAGCAGAAGTTCCTGGTACAGACAGTGTTTCTGATAATCTCAAGGGGAAGAACATCATCTGGAAGTCATTTATCAAGGCCTAGGCAAACAAGAATTTCTGACACTCTAGAGCAGTCTGTGTTGGGGGAGGTGGGGATGCACCACCACAGTGCTTTAAAATAGATTTTTTTTTGGACAGGATAGCAACATAATTATATTCCATTCGGAACTGATAGTCAGACTCGACACAACTCAAATGCCCTCTGTAGAATAAAAGACATTTACTGTTTTCACTTCTGAAATTAATCTCCCTCGGTGTTAGACCCATAATGGCACGTGCCCTTAATCACTGACACAGAACCTCCCTACAGACTCATCACTTGCAAGTGTTGGATGAGAACAGTTTGAGAGCAGATTTCCTTAAAAGGATGGCAAAGCCATCATGTCTTCTGGATATGAGCATATCATGTCTGCAAGGACAAAGCTGTGATCTAATAATGGCATTAGAAGGAATCAGGGAAGAAAACTCATTTATAAAATACTGCTCAAAATGGATAACCCAAAGGGGAGGCTGTAGGACATAGATCTTTGGCTTTGTCACTTCATTCATAACAGTCACACAATAAGCGTAGGAGAAATCCATGTGCCTGTGAATTACCAGTTTAGGTAATTGCTCTTATACAGGTCCCAAAAATGACAGCATAAGGAGCAAGGACAGAGGCTGAACCAGGCAGGAGCTGAATGCAATTGACTCCAATTGTTCTACAGGACAATATAAAATGATCCTTAACTGACCCATCAAAACAGTAATTTAAAATGTATATTTAGGTGGAAGGGATGGGAGCTTTGTTTATTTGTTTGTACGTTTGTTGATCAAATTCTGACCTAGTTGCTGCTCTAGCACTTGGATTTGTTGCAAGTAGTTTGGTTCAAAGATTAAGACATTATTTTTCATTTATACACATAGATTCACAGATAACTGAAAGTGGTCACTCACTACTTCTCCAGCACAGTAGCAAGTTTTGCAACCTGTCCTGGTTTCAAAAGACAAGAATCTGTGAAGGAAGGCAAGGGCCTCCCATGAAATGGAAAAGGTGAACCCCCTCCCTCCGAATTACCATAATTTCAAAATAAAAAGGCTCTCAGGCAAAGATATGGGAATGGGAATTACAGTTCTTTACTAGGAAAAAACTAAATAAATTTAAAAAAAGTAATTAGTACAAACAAAACTACTGATAGAGTCAGAAACCTGACACCCTGAGGAGTCAGGGTGTTGGTGATAGTTCAGTTAAATGGTGGCTGCTCCTCCAGGAGTGGCAGATGAAATGCGGCTGAAGCAGTGATCCCATAGAAGGGTGTAGTTTTCTCTGAAGGTCTGGTGATAGAGTAGATGGGCCTGGTCTTCCTCTGGGAATCCAGTGAAGAGGCTGTTCTGATGTCCCCAAAAATGCTGATTTTATGCAGGTAGGGATGCTTGGCTCCTCCCTCTGGGTGGAGAATCTTACAATGGGATGATGTAACTTTATCAGTCATGCAGTGAGCCATTCAATGGCCGATTAACAGAAGATATCTCCCCAGAAGGAGACATTGTTCTTGGAAGAGATAAGAAAACTGCCCAACTTAACAGAAGATACCTCCCCACCTCTGACAGATGGCAAATAGAATATATGCTTATCTTACAAGCCAGGGCACAACCATACCAGGAACACCATTGTCCAATATTACTGGGTGTCCAAGCTACATCCTTCATTTCCTTTCAGACATTTCTTTCCACTCCTTAGTGTTTTTCTCTTCATTCTAAAGCACGAGCTCAGTTACCTCATGGAACTGGTCCTGGAATATAGACTCATTTGTTTTCAAATGGCCTTCTGCTGTTCAGTCATCTGTGTGAAACTAACCGGTAGATGAAATTCAATTCCTGCAGCACAATTGCTTCACAAAAAGTGCAACTATCATCATTTTTATTAGAGGGATTAGGCAAACTCTTAGAGACAGGGTTTACACTGAGATATTTTTCTGTCAAGTACCTTGCAATATTATTTCTTCTTTGTGTTACTCTCTAAATACATGGAGCACTACAATCACGAATGCTACCAACTTGTCAAACTACAAAAAAACTACAATAGCTTTCTAATTATTATATATCTGACATTAATTATCAGGTAGCCCTAATCAACATTTCCGTGAAAGGAACTGAGAGAGAACACAGAACATCACACAGATTACTTCTATGTTATTTTTACTAGAATTACTTTTAGTAGAATTACAATTTCTTGGGACACCAGCTGTTCCAAAGACCTAACCATGTCCCTCCTTCAGTGCCAGTACTGTCCTCAGGAGCAGTGCAACTGCTCCATCCCCTGTTGGCACTTCAACAGGCTGTTTCAATAGGCTGTTCCTCTGGCAGGTGGTTTGCTGCTTCCATCCTGACACTGGACCCTGCTACTAGAGTGACCCAGTCATCTATTCAGAGGGGTTTTTGTTATCATTGTCCAAAGATCTTCTCCACACATTTGGCTGCCTAGCAACCTGCTTCTCTGGAAGAGTCTGAAGCCTTCTATAGCTCTGAGCCATATCCGTCAGCTGCATGTGGATTCCTTGGATACCTTAGATATTTAGAATATCATTCAAAAGAACAATTTTTAAGTAGATAGCCTCTTATCCGACTCCTCATTTTCATTTGATGATTTTGAAAAAGTGTTTTGTATTTGGTGCTTTCTTTTCTTATGTCTCTGCTTTTATGTTAAAATGAGATTTTTGCTGTGGGGTTCAACTTGTTTGTGCTCCTAAACATTAAACAAAATCTCTTGAAGGTCAGGATTAAGAAGGTATGGATCCTGTCCTGGTATTATAATGCCAAAATTCCAGCAATAACCCTTGTCTTAACATTTTTCTTTACACTTAATTGGTCCACACAACTCCTGAAGGCTTGTATTTCCTAATCTAAAGATGTATTAACAGTTCAAAGTATATTTGCTTTCCGTGATGAAGTATGCATCTTGAAGGCAGTTTATCTTATATAAGCTTAAATATTTGTAGATTTTTGTTGATAGGTTGCAGAGCATAAAACATGCAATGAAGAATTACTGCAACATGACTTTTGAATTATTCTGTCAAAACACTTTATCAGTCAGCTACTGGGACTGGCTTTGCTGCAGTGAATTAGTGCTTCTTTCCTCTCTTCTCAGTCTTAAAGTCCTTTGATATGAAAGGGTGAATGTTGCCACTCTAGTTATCACCAAAGAAAGGACAGAAAGCCTAATATACAGTGCAAGACACATCAGGGTGACAAGTACTATTTCAGCATCATTAAAAGGAAGTAATTTTCAGCTGTTGAAGTGCAGGATAGAACAATTCAGTAACTGGATAGCACAAGATAGCCTGAGAGTACCATGTATTTGACTTGTGTTCTTGCCAATTTCTGACCTTAGTAGTGGTGCTTGATAGACACAAAGTCATCTAGACTTCATTACCTATCTATCTAGCATGATCTAGGGGGGCAGGGGGTGTTATTATTTTTTTTCATGATTGACAGGCAGACATTATTTTTCATGCTTCTGTGAATCTAAATGAAAGTCAGATATTGGAAGCTACATTGTCCATGGCCTATTTATTTTAAATTATTTTCTCAGTTATGCTACTGCAATCTAAATAGTGTTACATTGTTGAATATAAAGTATTTTGGGTTTTGTAGCACGATTACAAAAAAGTACATGAATTAATAGAGTTGGAAAAATCCAGCAGGATGGTTACAAGGACTTCTGAGAAAAATATCTACATTCTGTGATTCCAATTTTTAGGAACTTTGAAGAACCCAGGAAGAATGTAATAACTTTTCTCTGTGCAGAAGTCTTGGAGATCCAAATCTATAATAACTTTCTTTGGGAAATTCTCATTGAAGTCAATGTAGTTTTGAACCCTTATCAAAAGCAAGATTAAGCTTCATTGCCTCTCAATCTTTTCTGTTCTATAATAATTTCTTTTTTATTTATTTAACAGGAGTACTGAAAATACTGAACTTAGACATTATAAGGAAAAGAGAAGTTAAAAGGTTTGGTTCTTTCAAAGGTTTGGTAAATGCAAATATCATTACATCTGAGTATTAGGATTCTTACTAAAATGTCTAGAAATAGTCAGAAGAGTTATTCAGAACACTTCCGACAAACTGAAGCATTGTGACTACAGTGGGATGAGAGCTTTAGGGGACACACCTTCACACTACTTGGTAACAAGGATTCATGTCCTAAGATTTACACCTGTCAGGGAAGAAAAATACTCCCAAAGTCAGCAAAGCAGATATTTCAAACATATTTTTTCCATTTACAAGGAACGTGATAAAAATGACAGGAAACCCTGTATCATTGTTTTGTCATTTTTCTTTCATAGAAGTCAGTGTTTTAGAAATCTGCCGCCTCCAATGCTGTGACACTCAGGACATGTGCTGATGATAACTTGTGCAGTAACCTAGAAAGACCAGATATTGAGACTTTTTGTGGAAAGTCTATAACTAAAATGCTTCATTAATTGATTAACATTGCTTCCTATCACGCTATAAATTGATTAGGCTACAGTATTTGTTCCTTGCTTACTGTGGTGCACTAAGCAACTTCTATTTAGGAGTATCTTTTTTCTCCCTTTTCTGGGAGGAGGGATTTTTTTACTGATTTTTCAAAGCTTCATAGGAAGGCTAAGTGTACACTTGTAAAACAAAAAGGACACACCCATGGACTTTAGCAATGACCTTAGCAGCATGGACATAATTGTCCACATTCTTGATTATTAGCACAGGCCATGTCATACTTTTAGCCCATGCAGACTAGTATATTCTGGATTAAGACAGGGTAGGTATCCTAATAAGCATTTAAATTCCCTTCCTTATTTGGGGAGGGGAAAAAAAGATGTGTGCAAGATATATGTATGTGAGTTGAATGGATATGGGCTTAACATCCCTTTTAGCCCCCTAATCAAAGATCATTTCCTAGATCATTTAACTGGAATAAATTTAAATTTTCAGTACCACATTATACATTATAAAATATCATTTGTATTCATCTCAAAAGCAAAAAGAGTTGTGACATGATCTATGATAAATTTCTATTCAAAATCAGTTATAATGAAAGACAGTAAGCAGAAATCTAAACTGCACCAGTGTTATTATTCCTGAAAATAAGCTATTAAATAATTTTGTCTCTTTGTTTTCTTAGGAGTTTGTTTGCAAACAGATGCTGAATTCTATGAATGTATTCACAACCCATTTACTGAAGAGCTGAAATGCACAATACACTTAAATGCACACAATATATTTACTGAGTAGGTGAAACAAAGTACAATTTATGTAATGATTAGCATGGCATATATGACTGCTGATTTGTATTAAAGATAGTCAAGTATACACTACAATGAAAAGAGTATCTGAATTACAGATTAATGTCTTTGTAGCAATGGTTTACTGCCTTTCTACTTTAACAAAATGCAAATGCATTGATGTGTGTTATGGGATGTTCATGAAAGCCATGTCCTTCTGCCCTCTAGTTAAACCTGTGATCCTGCTTCCAGTTTATAATGATGAATTTGAGGTATCACTGCTTTCACAAGCTAGGGAGGGATTTAATATTTTATTGTAGAAGAAATATATATATCCTTTTGTGATAATCACTTTATGCTCTAATTGTCATTAAACTTGAAGTTGAAAAGTACTGGATTGAACTCAAAAAAGGGAATTGAACATGAAAGATTGACAGTTTCTCATTTTTACTTCATAGAAGTGATATTTGATGCCTCATTCTCTAAGGAGCTATGCTTGTACATCTTCAGTTAAAATGCTGCTGGCCATTTAAAAAAAAGTTTCTGAGTCAGCTTTCTTAATTTCAATCCACTAATTGGCATGAATCTATAGAAAGATATGGGCTTTTTCACAGCACAGTTTAGCCAAAGCACATTCTTAGTAAATCTATTTATGTTGTATTTCCTCGTCATGAAAACATTGCAAGAAAATGCAGTAAAACATTATATATTTTGGGTTATTTGCTATCAAATTCTGTATGATTTGACACACCAAGACTGTATTTTTCACAAATTTTATGGATACATTTAGAAAGCAGAGTAAAAGTAAAATGACTATTACGAATATAATAGTAGGGGAATGCTTATGCCTATTCTAAACAGAATGCTCTTTCACGAACCATTGCTTGCCTAGACCCCTGTATTACTTTCTCAATATTTCAAATAATTTTCTAGGATGGTTTTACTAAGTAGGAAAGTTTACAGCAAGGAATACCTCCAGTCAGGATATATAGGAAGAGAGTCACTGTTTTCAGGGCCTGTATTTCCACAACTCATTTGCATTTAAGCTGATGAGCAGGGATTTAGGACCAAGGGGATTAGCTATGATTGGTAATATTCATCTTCTTGTTTAACTTTTTGTTTACTTTTCTACAAGGTTTGTTAAGGAGCCTGAGTCTGCATTAATCCTTCAGTATCTACTTTGGACAATGCTTGACAGGGAAAGGGTAAATATGAACATAATAATTGGTGTCACTGGCATCCTTCCATATCCCAGGATAACAATCTGTTGCTCCTCTTCTACATTGTAGAGAAAATTGCTGAAAAACTTGAGTCCATACTAAGGAAGTTAAATGCTTTATAACCTGCATCTGTTTTCCTTTTTTAGACACCAAATTATTCTAGCTATTTTCCTAGTTTGATAAGATTTGTAAATTAAGGTATTTTCAATAAGACTTTAACAGCAAATTTGAGAAGGATTGGAGATTTTGACTGAAAAAATAAAAATAAAAAATAATTTAGCAAGTCTTTCCAAAATATTAGCTATTCTACTATCTGTATCCAGGAAGAATTTTTATCTTCCTTACATATACTATTTTCAAAGCAAACTCTTCACTTTGTTTTCCTACATAGCATTTTCTTCATATGTAAAAAAGTACACAGAAAAGGAAAACACATTTTTTTTTCTTCAATATAAAAATGTACATGTCTTTTTATTAGTTGTGAGAATTTTTTGCCTATTAAGAAAAATTTTGCAAGTAGATATTACACAAAAAAAGTGAGGCAGAAGATAAAATGAGGACTCTTCAAAAAAGAGATGGTGGGACAAAATGCAGTGAAGAAGGTTTGCCTTCCACAGAAAACAGGAGTAGTAACAGTTTTGAGATCTATTATATTTTACACTGAATTATGAATTAGAGAAAATATTAATCTGCTCAAGGAAAACCCATGAGATCCAAGGAAGTGCCGAGGCTGAATAAAGTGTGAAGCATAAAACCTACATATTTCTCTCCAGGATAGGCAATCTGGGGAATAAACACTACCACAGAGATTGCATAAATGTTAATAAGTTTATTTGAGAAAAAAACACTGTAGATCCAGAATATTTGTCCATGAGTCTGCATGAGTAGGACATGAGAATTTCTATAAAGATCTGAAGCCTTGACAAGTCTTTATAAAACTACACCAAGCAACAGAATGTAGAATCAAAAGGAATTCAGAGAATTCCCAATTCAGTTATTTTCCTGCAGACAGGATGCCATATGGCGAATTCCATAACATAACCTACTTCATTTTTAAACCTGTTAACTTTCCCAATTTTTTCCCTTCCAGCCCTGTATTTGAAAGGCTTTTCTAAAAACTTATTCATTTTACTATTATAGATCTCTTTTTATTATCTTACTCTAACATTTGTTATCATGTTTAGTTGACTGGGTTAATTTATATGCAAATTATTCAGAAATAAAATGGCAATAAATAAATGTTATAAAACCATCATCGATTTCACAGTTAATGTAACACATTTGAGGTAGGAGACCAAGGAGGTGATAGGAAGGAGGATGTCAACAGCTAGTTGGTCTTACATGTCGAGAAAGCCCAAGAACTTGACCTGGAATTACATGATGGTGGCTTAAGCTAAAAATCTCATTTATAAAAAAAATAAAAAGGTAAAACAAAAGGTACAGAGAAGAAGTGGCTTCACACATGAACACCTGACACTGCATCAATGGCTCAATATGAGCCAGACCCTTGTACCTATGAGACAAGCCCCCAAGGCAAGACCTGCACGAACATTTATAAAAATATTCATAGAACCTCACCTGTCCCTCACATATTACACAGCAACTCACAAGGCTGTTGACAGCTGCACATAATGTAGTGGAGTATCGAAAAATCCAATATTCATCCATTTGTGAATTCCACAAGTAGTTGACAGGTGTCCTTGTTAGAGCAACACTCCTACCCCCTCTTTCTAAGAAAACTGAAAGAATGTTCATGGCTAATCACATATTCTATCCATAGATCTCTTGTACAGAATAAATGTTAGTTGTTTTCAGAATTCAAATAGACATGTCTATGATGCTGCTCATACAGTTTTTTTTCTAGTCCAAGTAAAATATGAAACAAAATTATTCAATACTTACAATGACTTCAGGCCTTAGTTGGATAATATTAGGAACATAAAGATTACGTTGATGGAAGAAGAGAGCTGGTCCAAACAAAGCTCTGCCAATGGCATGAACCTATGATCTAAATCAAGGTTTCATTTTCCTTTTTGTTTTTCCTGTGGATTTTTATATATTATTCCTTATTTTTTGGCATGTATACCTCCAATTAAATTTTATTTGCTCTGTTTAATTAATACTGGAGTTCTTCTTGGAAAATATTCAGTCTTTATATTATTTTTACTTAGTTGCCTCTTTTAAGCATTTCACCTCTTTACTACCATTCCCACATTTATCAATAAACATGGAAACTTCATCGTTAGTATCTGCTGTGCTCTCAGCAACTGAACAAACCTTTTTATGTTTTTACACAAGTCTCTCCACTATCTGTGCATTGCAATTATGAAAAATGAACATACAAACAGGTGTCTGCACTTTCAGAAAGCAAAAACAAAACCATAAAAACGCAGAAACAGCAATCAGCATTCTCTAATGAGGATTTAAGTTCTCAATTTAATGGGACAAGAGATGTATACTAAGCTGAAATGTGTGATAAATAGGTAGCAACTAACTTTTTTAATCTGAGAAGAATTCATTATACATTTTAAAGGACAACAAAATCTCTCATATCATCCATAAAAGGTTACTTTTAATTTATTCAGTAGGATGTCATGGTTAAGAAAAACAAAATTATTTTTCAATATCCTACTGCTTTGAGATGTGCTTAAAGCCTTCATACAGATATTCACCTGATAATATAAAGTTCATGGTTTATTCAACTACAGCAGCTGCTGTAAACCCTAGGTTGCCATTTATTTTTCAGCTCTAGAAAAAGATTTATAGTCTAATTTTAAATGCAACAGATATTTAGCCCTCAGATCTGTTGCAAAAACAATCACATTAATACTACTAGATCCAGAAAAAGAGGGGGGAAATATTGTAATGATAATAAAGAAACAAAGTAAAAATAAATTGACTTTACTCTCTTTTTTTCTTTTTAAACACCCCTTCTGAAATCTTCAGTAAAAAGACAAAAAAAAGATTTAAAAGCACGTTGAGATATCACCAAAAGAATTTATTTTACTTATTGTTGCAAAGTACTGATGAATATGTTTAAAGAGGATTTTCTCTGTCCCTCTAAGAAATTGAGAGATTTGGTCAAAAGCACAGTGATTTAGAATGGCATTCATCACAAAAATATGAGGATTTCCATATTTAAAATATACTTTTCCTGTTTTCATTAAGAATTAAGCCTTCATCACCTTCTCTGATGTCTTTGGAAAATTTTAAACATATTTTAAGGAGTAAGAAAGCAGTCTCTAAAAACTGTTTTAAGAGAACAGACTTTCTTAAACCCAGCAGGAAAAACTGAACAGGAGAAAAAAAGACACCTTTTCTGAAATAATGAAAGTTTGGATATGCCTAGTGTTATAGGTCATAACTTGGAACAAGCAACAGAGGTAGTGTACTATGAGCCATCATTACAGAATATATGCATATCCATCACTGTGCACTGCACAATGCATATATTATCATTCTTTGGAGTCTTGGAACTATGGTGTTAAAAAATCAGACATGCCAGTTTAAAAATATTAAACCCTTATAAATTTATGAACCAATTTATTGCATTAAGACATTCTGATGAGCCTTAAGTACATGAAAATGATAGCAGGCATTAAGGATCTCCTTTTCACAAGAGTCCTCATCACAGACTAGCAAACAGGTGGAAACATTAGGACTCTCATACATTGCTCTTCATGTGGAAGCCCCCATCCTAGTGACACTGCTGCAGGGCCCGTTTCCAACTCCCCAAAGTCCTGCTCTGCCTGGCCACCCATAGACCATGTCCCAGCCCAGCCTTAAACTGATCATGTCCCCAAGGAGGTGACCAAAACTCAGGGCTGCAACTGCCCCAGTGTGCCTTGGCTGCTTTACTCCTGACTGGGAAGTGGGACAGGCCCTGGTTCCCGCTCTGACACCCCACAGGGATGTGCCCCACAGGGACACCCCACTGTTCCCAATACCCCTGGAAGAAACTAGCATACAAGGTACCTGGTAGACTAATAATTACTTTGACAGGAGGCAATCTGTACTTTAGAATACAGATTTTAATTACAGGATTCATAAAACAGCAAAGCAGAATTAAGTACGTGCAAAGTCTTTATGTTTGTATTTTAAAAGGGAAAATTCCTAGAAAGTCATCATATCAAAACTTTCCCAAAATATGCTTTTTGCTAACATAGCTATATTACCATAGCAAAGTTGCTATGAACACTGACAGTAACTGTCAAATTTTGTTTGGGTTCAGGACCAAAAAACATGCATAAAATAATAGTATTTTCACAGGAATAACAAAAGCTTATGCTTAAATATCCTTTTCATATCTACTGCATGCTACAAATGTATACTTTTCATCTATATCCCCAATCACTCACCCTAAGCCAAACCTCCATGTGAGTGACTCACCTGTTTCCTCAGGCCAACAGAAAGTTAATGCTCACCAAAACTTACTCTTCAGATATGCACAGTCACACTTCCTCATCTTCCTGTACATTCCTAGAAGTGCTGTGGTTTAATTAATACTCATTGTCTGAATATGTTTGGCTTCTGTGAAGCAGTAGCTCTATAATCAAAGAAGTTACTAGATTTTTATTTATTTCCAAGAGACAGAGGTTCAATAGGTTTAAAGAATATAATGCACAATATCCATCATAATTTCTCACCATGACTCCAAGTTGGATGCTTGCCTGTAAACTTTTAAAAAGTTATTTAAGGCCTCTAGGTAAACTGGCCACTTTTCAAAGACACTAGAGATTCTAATTACGTTGCAGTATTATGAAATTCAGATCACTAGCTTAGGAACTTGGATACAGATATACAAGAAAAAGTCATAGAATGCACTCATTAAAAACTAGACTCTGATCTTCCTTTATTTCCAGTTTGAAATAAGAAATATTTCCTGAACATTACTGTACTATTTTATCAGCCATTAATGAATTATATACTCTGGTGCTGACTCCTCGGGTCAGTCAATGAAGAAAGTTATGACCATTTTAGTTACAGTACTTTCTTCAGCTGGTTAATAAATATATATTAAACTTTCTGATTAAAACAAGTATGTAACACCATTAGATTTGCTCTTTGGCTTCAGGTACTTCATGAGCATTTGCCATAAAATTACTTTTCCATCCTCATTTGGATAAATTAAGCAGATTGTTTTATAGTCTGCCTAGTGTCTAGAACTTCTTATACTTCTTTTCAGAATCTAGGTGTATTTTCAGTCATCTTCACATGTGCAGCCAGAATACATTCACCAAGACTAGAGGCAGTGCCTGTGATACCTTCCTAATGATTTTTCTCCAATATCTATTTGCACATTTCTCTTATTTAAAGCACCTGAACAAGACATCTTTTCGAAGGATTTATTGACAATGTTTACAATCCAAGACACAACTTTCTGTTTTGCAAATGTGATCACCACTCTTAGACTGGATATTAGAAACTGTAGGCGACTTTCTACATTAAATCTCCTCTTTAGAAGATTGGATAAGGTAAGCATAATGCTTTCAGCTTCTCTTGGAACCTCTGAATGAAGCCACTAGAGGAGTCATAGGGAACCAGGATATCCTACAGTGCTGCCACTGTATTCAAGTATACAAGTATTCATCTAAACATACAGCAGGAAGTAGTACATTCTTGATATATTAAATAGTTCAAATATTATATATAATAAATCATTTTCAAAAGATCACTTTGACAAAGACAGTGTTGGGCTACACCCCATGTCCTCAACATGTCACAGGAGTTTATTTGATAGTTTTCTATTCTTTGTTCTCCTGTACAGAATGAGAGAAGCAACACTCAAATCAGACACACTCTTCTGTAAAAAATGTAAGATTCACTTTCTGATTGATTCTACTCTTATCATCTTTCCAAAACAGCTGTGGCCTTAGATGTTCTTCAAGTTTGAAATCAATATAAAAGCTTAGTGCACATAAGTATTAGTTCTTATCTCCTGCTTTCCAGGTTGATTATATGACACTATTGCCAAGGCATCTTTTCTAGTGTCTTAATCAGCACATATATACAGCTTATTTTAGTGCTATCTTTTGCCATTTTTTAACTTGAGACAGCTGCTCTCATTCTCCTTTTTTTCACATGTTTTTCTAAGTCATTCTGAACCATCCTCTATTGCATACATGATCTCTCTTATTTTCTGCTAAGTATAGGCATATACATATTACATATATTTATGTATATTTTATATACATTTTATATCACTTCTCTTCCTGATTTTTTTTTAATTATCCAGAAATATGTTTCAGGATGCTAAATGTTTTTTTCATTCTTTTGGAGCTACAAATACACTAATATTTTTGGAGCAGAAGGGTAACCAATCAAATTTGGTTTTTTTTTTCCAGAATTATCATTACCTGACTGGAAGTGATTAGTAAATGCAAACAAACAAAAAAAAAATTAATCTAACCTTTACATATCCATGATGTTTTTTCCCCTGATACACCAATTACCACTGTGCCTACTCTGAAGCTCCCTGGCTTCACCTGCCCGGCAGAGGCACGGTCAACTGTAGGGGACACTCCCCTGTTTCTCGAGGAGATTCAGGGAGCAGCTAAAACAGAGCGCTTCACTGTTTGCCTTGTATGGAGAAGAGGCGATGTCCGAGGAGGTAATGAGGGAGTTGACTCAAGGCCAGGGAAAAAGTTTCAGGTTTAATCCGAGCTCCGAGGAGCTCTGAATGCCATTGTATCCGACAGCTGAAAGTGCCCCCAAGGCTTTTGCAACAGCTCAAATACTGGGGCAGTAATAAGGGGGAAGGGACGCCCACCACCCAATTGGGGGATTTGGGGCAGTGGAAGGCGGAAGGACAGATAGACACACAAACCAATGGGGAAAGTTTAAGGAGGGACCCCTGGCCCTCTTCCACTCACTTGATGCCCTAGGTGGAAGATTCTGGGAGAGTGGGATGAGGAGCCGAGTGATGGACAGGGTACCAGGGAGGGGACAGGGGAATGACTGAGCATTTTCAGGGAGATTGGCATTGAGGGAAAGGCGGGAAAGCCCAGGGTGGAACCACCGGGAGAAAATGGGGGGTGAAGGGGCAAACCATTACAGAACTGTTACAGAGATATAAAAACACAATACAACAACCAATGTATTTTTGCTGTATTGCATTAAATTTGATGAATCTCTATATCATTATCTGTGTTAATCAGGACATAATTCTATTTTTTGGCATCTCTATGTTCTCACTGTCTTTCTGATTTTAAAGATTTTGAAGACTTTTATTGTTATCAGTAGGCTTTCTTACATTTTGTTGACCTTTTGCTCTGTATGAACACTATGATCAGACACAAGAGAAACTTCTGGCGTCTTCTCACAGAAGCCACCCTTTTACCAAAATCTTACCATGAAAATCCAATACACTGTGTAGGAAAAACAGAGAGCTTAACTAGAATGTTAACTTAGGTCCATCATTTAAATGCCTGAATTTAGATTGGCTAACATTTGGTCAACACAATAATTTTCACATGAAAATTGCACTGATAATAGAATTGATGGTGGCAAAACCAAATAATACTGATATTTATTTTTAAATTGTATGAAGGAAAAAAAATTCATTGTCCTTGCATATAAATTCACTTTTCAATCATTTTTACAAAAATATACTATTAGAATCATGATTCTCACAACCTGAAATAAACTACACTTAACAATAATTAAACTTGTCATAAAAGCTTTTTTAATCTTTCTGGGAATTTTAAAATTCTAATTCATTGTATCCTCCTTGCACAATTTTCCACGCCAAGGATTAACTCACCAATAACCTCTCTTCCCAGGTGAAGTAAATAATTCTTTCTAGGGTGAAAACAAAGCATAGTACAAAGGACAATATATTCCAGAGTTGAATCTCAAGAGGATGAATGTGGAACAAAACTACAGCATCTGTATCCTTTCACCTCCCAGCATTCTACAGAATGTTGTAGCCTGAAAGGTCCGCACATATCCCTTGTGCTACACTTTTGCAAATTCATTGCATGCCTTCAGTTTCATAGTATATCAACTTAATTCTGATAAGCCAAAAGATGCTCTCATATTATTTCAAGTACTTTTAACAGATAAAAAGCATCAACACATTAAGAATTCTATCCTAAGGCCAGAAGGGTTAAAAGAAGCCCCAGGACCAAACACTGCGTACACAGATATGATAAATCTCTGCTAAACTGTGTTAGCCCTGCAGGGCAGCTTACACTAAACCAGTCATTTCCTGGTAGTGAAATCAGAATTGCCTCAAGTTGTATCCAAGTTCCTTCTTCCCTTAGGAAATCCAGTTATACACTAAATGGCAAAGAAGCCAACCAAGTATTGCCTTCTGTTACTACTACATTGAATTGAGCAACACTGACTTTCACAAAAGTCAAAAAGTACTTGCCATGACTAATTAGCAGAAGGGAGGACACGCACTCTTCCAGGTAAGACGCAATAGCAAAATTATTGATATTAGAAAATTTAATTCCTTCAGACTTTTTAAATTCACTTAAATTCCAGATTATAGACATTATAGACATCCTATATATTCAGCTAAATGCATCTTCAGATTTCATTCTCTATGTTGATTAGGGACTTTATTTACTCCCATTCATGTGGGCATTGAGTGTCAGTTCATACAGTCTGAGGAACAAAAGATGCAGAGATATCGCTGGCAGATGCAAAATAGCACCAACAGAAGACATGGCTGTTCTGAATATAAGGTAAGAGAACCATCAGGAGAATCTCCTGAGGCCCATCATAGGGTATTGGATGCCTATGTTCGGGCAAGTTAATTAAGTCGTTGACTTCCAATGACTACAAGACCTTAGACATATAATTTGAATATAAATGCTTGTGTATAATCTTCTTAATTTGGAGACAAATCCCACTCTGGGCATCTGCACTCTGAAGTCACTTTGAAATCCTTCAAGCTTGTTCCATTTGCATAAACATAGGTGCCTAGACTAATTTCAGACATCTGAGGTCTCCAGGACATCCACACAACACTGGCAAATAGAGTGCCTGAACTAAGGTAATTCAAAGTCTTTTTGGGATGTAGATAAGCAAGGATGAGCAAAATAGCATCACAAATATTATTGCATCCATTAGCAGAAAAAGATCTTACAAAAAGTGCCATAGGAACTCTACTAATAACTCCTGGTAGGATTCACCTAAGTTTTGGACAGTTAAATTAAGTTCAGTTAATGAATATAATACCAGGTGACTGTCATAGATCTGTGATTTTTTTTATAGCAATGCCACTATGCTAATTGAATTCTAATTCACTAAATTGTAAGCTATATGCCTAAAACCCTTCTGGGTGTTCTATTCAATACAACTGTTTTTAATTTCCTTCCTGGAACTGTCAAAAAATTATTTTGCATACCTTATTTACTCAGGTGCAAGTATCACATTACTGTAGGTTGAATTTCAGTAATACACTACATTATTTCTATGTGATCTTTATGTACCTCAGAGGGATGCTGTAAAACATAATAAATGTGTTTAAATTATTTGGAAAATTTTAAATTGAGACTAATGGAGAAAACTAGAAAAAATTAAGGCACAAATTAGAAAAATCATTGTACCATATATCCTGAGTTGGAAGGAACCCACAAAGATCATCAAGTCCAGCTTCTGGCCGTGCAAAGGACACCTCAAGAGTAACACCACATGCCTGAGAGCATTGTCCAAAATCTTATTGAACTCAGACAGGCTGGTGCTTTGGCCACTTCCCTGGTGAGCCTGTTCCAGTACCTAACCATCCTCTAAATTAAGAATTTCTTTCAATATCCAACCTAAACCTCCCCTGACACAATTTTAGGCCATTCCCTCAGGTCCTGTCATTGGTCACGACAGAGAAGAGATCAGTACCTTCCCCTCCACTCTCCCTCATGAGGAAGCTGTAGACTGCTCTTATTCAGGCTGAACAAAATGACATCAGAGGAAATGGTGTTAAGGTGCATCAGGGGAGGTTCAGATTAGACACTGGGAAAAATAATAATTCACTGAAAGTGTGGTTAGGTATCAGAATAAATTGCCCAGGGAGGTGGTGGAATCACCAACTCCAAAAGCATTCAAGCGTGTGGGTGTGGCTCTTAGGGGTATCACTTAGGGATGGCAGTGGTGGTGCTGGGTTGACTGTTCCACTAGAGGATCTTAAAGAGAGATTCTGTGATCAGGCGTAAGACTAGCATAAATACTGCAGAGCCAATAGGTCCTATTGTAGATAAATAGTCTTACCCTAAATATTTGTAAGTGTCCTAGAAGACACTTGTGAAATGAAAAATATTATTTTCATTACATTACAATTAAATGCAGAAAAAACATTCTCAGTTAAAATAGAGGATGTTCATAGTATGATTTCCATCAGATTAAGCAGACTGGTTTTAAGAAACTAGCGTAAATTCCATTTGCAACAAAGGCCCATTGTATACCACTTCTGAGTAACAATGTTATGCTCTTTCCCATGTGCTTATATATCTTACAATACTAACAAATGACATAACTTTTCAATACTGGCAAAGAATTATTTTTAAAATTAAAATCTAAGTTACAAAATTTGGACTTCAGCAATATTTAATATAAATGGTGGAGTGGTGATAACATTACCAGGCTAAAATAAGACTGTCAAAATCAACACAAGATAATGAGTGGTGAGGGATTTAAGTATATAACTAGAAAACCTCAACTCCTTGTGAGGCTTTAGAATATGTAATCCTGTAAGAACAAGGATGAAGTGAGATAACGTTGCTGTAAAAATTTAATTTTTCCCCAACTATTCAAATTACAGGAAGAAATCCTTTTTCTTGTAATCCCTTGTAATCAGGTGAGATCCCATTGCTTTCTACAGCTACCTGACAGGAGGTTATAGCCAGGTGGAGGCTGGTCTTTTCTACCATGCCTGCAGTGAGAGGACTGGAGGAAATGGCCTTAAACTGAGACAGGGGATATTCAGATTTGACATTTGAAAAAATATCTTTACTGTTGTAGGTTGCCTGGGGAGCTTGTGGAGTCACTATCCCTGAAGGAGTTCAAAAGATGTCTGGACCTGGCATTGGGTGATATCATTTAGTCAGTTAGGGGTTGATGGGTGGACTTGATCTTAAATGTCTCTTCCAATCTTGATTCCATGATTCATGAAAGTAATAGAAGAAAACAATGGGAAATCTCACAGAAAAAATGAAACCCTCTCATATAACTTGACCTATTCCTTCTCTCTGTCTAAACAACCTTTACAGAAAAAAGAAAACATCTCATTGCTGTAAAACCTCTGAAGGAAAATCAAAATACAGCACAATTAATACTTGATTATGTAACTGCTTTCATTTAAAATTTCACAGATATTATGTATTATATTTTAAGTGTATATTTTATGATAATTGATTATTTTAAAAAATCTAAAAAAAAAAACCCAACCAAACAAATAACACACAACCCCCCACCCAAAAAAAACACCCAAAAATACCCCAAAAACCACAAAAACCCCCAAAACAAAGCCCACAACCAGAAAAAAAACCCTAGTCTTCTTGATTTGAACTTACTGATACTCTCAAAAGGAAATGCACTTTTCTGTAATAATCTTGGAAGCCATTCATGTAATGACAAAGTTACTGCTAGAATGTTGTAGCTTGCTCTAAGACAGCTTCTTTCCCAGTCATCTTAAAAGCAGGTTTCCATGGCTTCCATTTCCCCAAAAATGAAAGCAGTAAGTCAAATAGCATTCAAAGACCACTCTCTCTCAAAAATAATTGCTAACATGGAAAATTACTTAGAGTAGTTCTAAACTTCATCCTGTCAATACATCCACAGTTTTCTCACAAGTTTTCTCACATTTAAGTTTATATTTATTGCTTTTTTTTTTCTATGTAGGTTTACACAAAATGTCAAGAAAAATCAATGTGACAAAATCAGCTTGAATATAAAGATGAACAATTTCCATTGCTGTAAAAAAGTCATGAATACATACATACTTAAGAGCAGATTTTGGCTCACTAGATGTAGAAAAAACCCAACATTATGAATTTTCATGGACAATGAAAATAAAGTAGTAGCAGCTCATTCCTTTTCCATATTCTACTCATTAAGGTGATATTCTAAATTAGAGTGCAAAAACTGTGATGAAATTAGCATTTCCCATTAAATACCTTAAACAATTCCCTAAGCATCTGTTGCTTCTCTGTGCTTGATATCTAAAGAACCCAAGCATTTTGTCTGAAACAGTGAAGCAATTCTATTATTCATATGGCCAAGTACTCAGAAGTCAAGAAGCGAAGTCTGTTTATTGTGTCACTGACTCCATATGAGAATGGCTGAAATGGAAGAGTGCATTGGCAGATGTTATTATACAGGATTGATGAGGGAATTCAGAGGAAAGAAAGGACCATTCAATTGCATTTAGGAGGCAAAGAGCATAGAACATTGCCCATGAAGCTGGCCAGAATGGTTCAAATGAAAAAGTTGTCTGTTATGTGTTACTTCTGTTGATAATAGATGAATTCTGCTATGGCATGGATTTTTATTACTCCCAGACATAACACAAATAACATGACTTTAAGATGTGCCTTAGTTTCTGTACCACTCTGATATTTCATCTACCTGTTTGAAATACTTAAGTATGGATCTGTTTACAGAGCTTTGGTGTCCTTTTCCACAACATTATTCTCCTGCTCTATAATTAACTTTTTGTTTAGCAATAGCAATTAAAATTAAATTAGCATGCTGAACTATATAATATTTCATGTTAAGCTTACAGCTCTTGACTTCATTTTAATTTGAATTTAGGCAAGGTTCTGAAATAGATTTTCCTCCATATCATCCTATTAAAATAATTATAGGCAGCTTTTAAAATGTACAATCTTCATGAACTTAAGCTAACTTTAATTTTAACATCTGACCTTGCCACTAATATTTTACAGGTGCTATGGCTCACCAGGAAACATCAAATATTTAAGGAATTATATGGAATACAATTTTAATTATATCCTATGTACTGTTATGGTATTCAATTGATTCTGATTGTTAAAATCTGTTAAATAAACTGCTTGTCTTTTGTCATATCCCTTAGAATTTCTTGTTGTTCTTTATTTTTCACTTATAGCCTTCTTGAAACTTACCTTTTCCACAGAACTCTTTGTACGTCTGTTACTAAAACTTTCCCATAGCAATCCAGCACATTTATCTGCTGAAAATTCTGTTCTGCTGCATTAGATAGCAGTTCTTACCTATTACAGAAGTCTTTAGCTCAAATTTATTTCATTTTATATCACCTCTGCTGATTCATAGTTTCTTCCCACCAGAGTCATTTGTTTCTATGCATGTTTTTTTCCCATTCTACTGTTGTGAATGTAATATCTGATTTGAATGAGTCCATTAATCCATTCTCAACTTCTTAAAATATAAATTTATATTCCATCCACAGGTGGATACTGTAATCCCTTCAAGCATTGATCTGGCTGTCATACAGCAGGAAAAAAAGAAGTACATGGGTTTCCTGCTAATTCCTAGATATGTATTCCCAAAATCAAACTTTCTTCTGTTGTGCAATAATGTTGTTGGCCTTTCACTTCAAGCCTATCCAAGTAATCCCTAAGTTAGTTACTTTATTCTTCTTGCAATGATAAATTACTTATATTTCATCTTCTTGGTCAGTTGAACCTTAATTAAGAAAACCCTAGGTGAGACCTCAACTACTGACATAAAGCATGGAATTCAACTGACTTAATAGTAAGAAATGCATTTTGAGAGGGTGGTCCATCTCATGTTGGAAATCTGGAATAGGTTAGATGACTCATTTCCTGTTTCTCCCATTCAAAATAAATATGTGTCACCTGAATTACTGGAAAGAATTTTGCTTTGGCTGCTTCCACAGTAGTATTTATCTGCTAGAAACAACTCCATTGTGTGATAGGTTCACCACTGCCAGCTGTGAAGCACCCACACAGCTGCTCGCTGTCTTCTCCCCATAAATCCAGTGGGCTGGGAGAGGGGTAGGAACCTACCTGTTCTGCAGTAGTCAACACCTATATGTTTACAACACTTTTAGTCAGAAATCCAAAACATAGCATCACAATGACTGCTCAAAAAAAAAAAAAAAAAATCACAAGCAAAACAAAACAAACCCCAAACAAACAAAAAAATTCCCCACTGAAAACAAAAACAAAAACCTATTATTGGCTTTTATCTCCAGTCACAGTAGTCTGAACTGTAAAGAGAAGGAAGGGAAATGTTGCTCTATGAACTGAATTTCTGCATCTGGGAAGAAAGAAATTAATAGCTTTTGTCTTACCTATTTCATGTTGTATGCCCTCTTACACACGGATCATCTTTGCTTGTGCACTTCCTGCTAGTAGTAAAAACTGATTTTAAACAGAGTAGCTAATTTTCTCATTTCCTCTACCCTTCTTTCCACCAAACTTAACAAAGGCAGGAATAACCAGCCAGTTGTCATACTGAAAGCCAAGCAGTTCTTTATCACTTCAAATATAAACAGTTGTTATAAACTTCTTTTTAACTGAGCATGTTTTCCATATAAACAGAGCTATAAACCAGGTACAATTTTATGATTTAGTTATAAATCTTAAAAATTAAAGGAAGACATAACAGATGACACAGATTAAACTTTTTGTGCATGTGTTTTCTCTCTCTTGTCCTCTACTATCAAGGTGCTAACTAAAGTATCTCAGCTTCAGAAAAAAAATCCACAGCACTCCAAAATGATACTGTTTTTTACATTTGTTTTCTAGAACAAATATAGCCCACTTTGGGAGTAGTAGTGTTAATTGCCTGAAACCAAACTGAGCTCTGTAATTCCCTTTTCCAGTTCTTCAAATCCTTAGTGGTCTTCATGACCAGCCTAAACCAACAAAACAAAACAAAACAAAACAAAACAAAACAAAACAAAACAAAACAAAACAAAACAAAACAAAACAAAACAAACAACCATTTAGAAACAAACAAACAAAAACCAAACAAGTAAACAAAAATGTCTTTCCTGAAGGTTTTCCCATCTCTCTGCGAAAATTTCCCATCTACTTCCTTTGGTTCTAAGTTACCCCCTCTTTTTAAAAAATCATTTCAATGTCTATATTACTACATGCCTTATTTTTAGACATTTAGTCATCTAGGAAAGTGTAATTTGTTCTGATACATCCAGAATTTAAAAAAAAAATGTTAATTGTTTAAGAAAGGAAAAAGACCCTGCATGCAGTAGGAATGGAATTTACCTGCCTTATACTCAAGCTATTCACCCTTTCTAATCACTGGGAAGAGGTAGATATGTTCAAAGAATAATTCACCTGTCCTATCTCAGCTTTTTTTTCACCCTCAAGGACACAATTTCTCTCTTTTGAATATAAAGGTTGACTGGAATGACCAAATAATTTTTAATTAGTCAGAACAGAGAACTCTTGGGCTTAAGAGTACACCTTCCAGTATTCTCCATCTGTTCTCAGAATTCATACCACTTAGAACAGGACTGCAATTGATATCTCAATTCGTCCTTCTAAAGCATGACTCATTTCTTCCAAACACTGCAGGAGCATAGAAGATTTTAATTCTATGCCTTATTCTTTTCCCTTCATTTATTTATTTATATGTTTGTTTGTTTATTTATCACAGAAGCATACATATACAGTGATCTTTGAGTAAATACATAATCTACCATAAAAATAAGGACTTGAACCTGGAAATCACACTCCAATTACTTAATGAAAAGTAAAATAATCTTGCCAATATTAATCTGAATATATTTATGACAGAAATCTAATAATGTTATGATGTAACAGGTGCACTACTGAAAAAGGTAGGTTCAACCAACCATACTCCAACCAGGAAACTAGAGTCCAGGTTCTGGAATTCTAAGTCCAAGTATTCTTTAGCTGTGGCACATTTTGTTCCAAACAGACCACTAGTCCAGAACAAAGCACAAATCTGAATGTGAAAAAGGCTGTGTTGGATGCTTCTGTAGTTGTTCTTATTGCTTGAGTCTCTTGGCTCTTTTCACTGTCTCATCAAAAGCCTGTTTTATTAGCATCTGGGAATGCAGGACAGATCTGAGTTGGCAGACAAAGCATACAAAGGAACAGGCTGTAGATTTTACAGTAGAAGCAGACCTGTTATGCTGCACTAGATGTAAAATGTTTTTGGCACACTAAAACTCTCATATCAAAAATCTCTCTGTTTTGCACCAATAAATCTTTACATGGTCAGTCAGCAGTTAACAGGCTTGGTATGAAGGCATTAGCAGTTTTGGATTAGGAAAATATGTAGAGATAGTCAGACACTTAAATCCCATGCAAGTCCTCATATGGATCCAGGGAGCACATATTTTTTAATATTTAACACATAGAGGCAATTTGCTTGTCTGCATTCACTAGCAATTTACCCATTTCCATCTAAAATACTCCTCAGAAGGTCAGATTTCTTTTAAAGACAAGCACAATAACCATTCTACCAAATGTTGGTTGACAGCCAAGCTGGCCAGGATGAGTTTCTGAGCAGTCTTTCTTAAAAAACAAAAACAAAAAACCACTTAAAGAAACTGATCCAATTCCTGGTTCAGCACAAAGACATTATTGGAAAGCTTCCCCTCCCTCAGACAGACCATTACTTTCTAGACATCACAGGATTTACACATATGTCACTGAAAATTATACTTCATGCTACTCCTTTTGGTTAATCAATTCATTAATACATATTTGATGGCATCCTTAAGCCAAACTGATGATTCCAGATATACTATTAATTATTATTTAGAATTCTACAGTGGTCCTGTAGCTCCAGTGACTTGATGAAATTATCCATTATTTACATCAGAAAAACAAATTAAAGTCAGTCTAGGATATCAAGAGTAGCCTGAGATATAAAAAGATATAAAGACCAGGAGGACAAAACCCTATCGTTGCCCAGTTCTTCAAATTTACCTGAGCAGCAGTGTATAGAGGAAATTCCATTACTATTTTTAAGACTAATTTTACAATATAGCTAATTAGAACAGCTGATTGTATAAATACTAGAGTTTAAAATAGCACTTCATACTATCTGCTCTACAAGCTAAGAAGCATTATGGAAAAAGAAACTCAGCTTTTCAGCTGCTGTAAGGAAACTTCCCACTCTGATAGCATTCACGGGCTCCCCACCAGTCACACTCGCCAAGGCCAGACTTCCACTGCTGGGACCGAAGCCCCTTCCCAGCAGGCAGCTCCAGTGACCTGATGGGAGCCCTGCTTGGCTCCCTGCACACTCCACTCACATGGTCAGACCAGGTTTCCATGTTGTCTTGGATATCTCATTCCATTTATTCCTGGCACACTACCACAGACACAGCCCAAGCTGGTGGGTCCAAGGAGGGACCTCAAACAAAGGACCCCCTGGGCTTTTATCCCCTCCCAGTCCAAGCACGCAGGACTCTCATTCATTTTCCCGAGTCTTTGGCTCCTGCTCTGACTCTCAGTGTCCATTCACCTGGCTGGCAGCATCCATCTTCATGCTCTTTGTTATCCCAAAGTTTGGCAGTTCCCAGCTTCTTGTCTTAGGCTCCCACTGAGAGCTCAAGCTGCATTTCAAAGTGCATTTCAATTTGCAACTTGCAAGCCCAAATACCTGCACCAGGGGTATTCCTCACACGTGTGTCAATCATCGCTGTACATTAATGTCAGTACAGATAACTCTGTATAGATTGCCAGATTTATACCAGCTAAGATTTTTAATTTCCTTTTTCTACCTTCACTGGTATGTGTTGGTGGTTTGGATAGATTTGATGTTACTACCTATCTCTGCCTTGTTTGCTTTCTGAAGATGAGCGTCACAGTACAATAAAATTATGCTGATAGAAAAGTGACATAAGACAGCCCTTGGGGAAATTTCTTTGTTGTGTCACCCAGATTTAATTAGGCAAAACTGGAAGATAGGGAGGAAAAAAAAGCTTAGCTGACATTGATTACCATTAATGTATTTCTAAAGACTATAATTCCCTGTGACTTGGTACTGAAAATATAAGAACTCATCTTATACTTGATTATAAATCAATTTTAAGAAAGCATTTTATTTTTTCAATGTAATTAACTGAATAATAAAAACGAAATTAATCACTTCCAGGGTGAAAATGTTTTTGCATCTCTCTCAGGCTCTTTTTGTTTTGCAGTATATGATACCATTTCTTCCTCTCCTTTTTTTTTTTTTTTATGATTTAAGTACTACACACAGTATCTACAGAATTAAGTGACTAGTTTTCTTTTTCACTCGTGTGGAAAAAAGATGACACCAAGAACTTTGCTTCAGTTTTAAACATTTGAAGTTTGGTTTCATGTAACAGCCTGATTAAAATCAACCATTAGCACTGAAACTCAGGATACATAATTTTTTTGTAACTATAGCTATGCACAAAAAGAATAAAAAAAATCCTTGTAGAGTGATGGTGTCTGAGCTGACTATGCTATTCAGGAAGAAGATACTAAAAGTACATTTGATTCTCTGAAAGATGTCTAGTGTTCAGTTGTAACAAAAAATTCAGCTGAATTTTAAAATTTGTTAGGAAAAATTACAGGTAGGAAAGGAAACAATTGCTACTGCAAATTAATATTGCATGTGGACCTATAGAACTTTGTACAGCTCTTGTCCTTCCATTTTGAAATGGATGTAATTAAATAAATCTTCAGAGAGGAGAAAAGGCATCATCAAAAAGGATCTGAAGGAACTTGGAACTAAGAATCTACGGACAGGAAGAGGAAAAAGCAGAGCATGAGAGAGAGACAGAGAGAGAGAGAAGGAGAGATGCTGTTGAATTATGTGAAGTCGTGAACATCACAAAAAAAGATGAACAGTGTCTGTTCATTGTCCTCACTTTTGAAAAACTAGAGGTACACTTCACCTGGCTTTTCTACATCATGATCTCATGCAGAAGATAAGAAAAAAAAAAAGAAAAAAGAAAAAATCCAAGGAAAGGGGACTTTTTTATACTCTAGTCAGCAGTAAATTTCACAATAGTACCACTGGCCTAGTAAATAATAAATTTTTTTGTGGAAATCCAGGACACCAGGAATGTTTTTCTGTCTGCTCTGGGGTGTCCTGACCCCCATGGGAGCACTGACTTTGACTCTCATTCATGGAGAAAACTTCCAAAGCCTCAAGGCAAACTAGAAACCACAAAAGTGTGAAATAGACTGTAGAGATTGTAGATAGTAGTGTAGTATGTCACATGGGGGAGAAATTTAGGTTTGAGGATTTTTAGTATGTTATAGATGGGTTCAAGATGGAGGATATAGGGTGTTGTCTTGAGTTCCCTTCTTCTTTCTTCTTCTTCCTCTTTCTTCTTGGGTTTAGGTGGTATCTTGTAATTGGGTAGAAAAATTGGCATTGCAGGTCTTTAGGGGTCAATTATTAGGTTAGAAAGGAAAATAATGTAGGTGTCACTTCTTAATTGGGTAGCTTAGTTTTTGATTAGACTTAAAGGACCTTGCCTTGTAACAAGAGATTGTTAGCCATATTTGTGCTGGTTTTTTCTGCATGCAGAGTCTGCTGCAGACAATGTGCTGAAGTTTTGATAATATAACAATAAACAGAAGCTGAAGACCGAAAAAGTCCAATGCTTCTCTTGTTCCTGACACAGAACTGCTCCAGGAGGGTCTCCCCTGCCAGGGGAGCTGCCAGGGAGTTGCCCAGCTTGGGGCCCACAAACTCACAATTCTTCATATGTGAAAAATATGCTTCATATGCTTCTTGAGTTCATTCAAACATCTCTGAAACTCTGACCTCTTTGTAGGAGCCTATGGAATCCAGATCAGAGATTTCAGAACATGCAGGGAATATGAAGATCTCATACATTAGAATTCAATTTTGGTAACAACTCTTTGCAAGTTCTTCTTTACAATCTCTTCCTCCATTTAAAAAGGAAATCACATTGTTCTCTTTCTGTCTAACACTGTGAACATAAAAAAAATTCATATTACATGATTTGATATAAGGTGCCAGAAAGCTAGGACATACTAGAGGAATATAGTATGGGAAGGACCCTGAAAGAGTAAATTCTGCAAGACAGATTGTAGTATTTTAAGTGTTTTGCCTGCAAAAGCTATTTTTCCTTTTACTATTCCTTTATAAGCAGTACTAAGTGTCATGATTATGGTTCCCAGCTCAGTCTTCCATGCTCCTGAGCCAGATGGTAAAAGAATTCAGGTTACTTACATCACAATAATGTAGCAGTTTCATTTTCCAATACTAAAATAGCATTTCAAGAATATTATGTGTTTTGTGTTATATGAATTGTATAAGGGCTGTGAGGCCTTTTAAGAACTACTTTATTTCATTTAAGTATTTTCAATGTGGAAGAATTAATGAAACAAAACTAGCTCATTGAAGTCATTAAACTGAATGGTTTCTGCCACGAGCTATAGTAGTTGCTGAATAGATAATGCAGTAACAGCCATTCCATGGCTTCAAAACAGCAAGTGCAACATTTTGCAGAAGGGCTCTATTACAGGAACTTTCTTATCATATTCAAACACTTGGGGGTTTTACTTGTCAGAGTAAATTGTCTGCACTGTGTACCCCATGGACTTTATATATAAATAATAAAATATTTTTAAAAGCCAAATGGACATTTAATATAATACTGTTAAACAGCATACCCTTCTCAGTTTTCAACATAACTTGTTTTTAATTCTTATGAGGATCGGTTCTTGTAGCTAAGCTAGATATTACTCTTTTACTTAGATATTCCCTTGCAAAAGGGAATATTAACATTATCTTGCAACTTTTCCTAAAGACACCGAATTATTATGCATTGTATGTAAAAGTGTTGTCCTAGATTGCAAGGCAAGATGTATTATATTTACCATCTGTTAGAGGTGTGGCAGTTAGCTTCTGTTAATTGGGCAGTTTTCATTATCTCTTCCACAAACCAATCTGCAGCGTTGTGTTCTTCTCGCCCCAGTCTCAGGCAGCTGGGGAGCTCGGCTAGGCTCTGCCTTTTGGCCGGACCGGGGTTGCTGTGTGTGTGCGGAGCTCTGGGGTTCAGCCTCCGGCGTGGGCTAGCCGCGTTCTGTAGCCAGCGCTGAGAGGAGATAAAGAGGCGAGGGAAGGCACACCTTGTCCTGTGTGGCTGGAGAACTTTTATTCCCGTGTGGCCATTGCCCTGGCTGGCGCGGCATCCCCTAGAGTGTGCATGGTGAAGATGGCGGCAAGACAAAGGAAGCATGGGGTTATATAGGGGGTGGGCAGACAGAGGCAGAAGTCCCCCTCACCCAATGGGGACAGGCAACAGGGGAGTGACGTGGACCACGGCAGCCTACGGGAATACAGCAGGGGTGGGTACAGGGTTCTGGGACAAATGGGATCGCAGGGATGGGGTGACTGGCACAGAAGTTTCAGGAACAAACAGGGGGTGACTACAAGACTGACATGGGAAAGCTCCAATGGTAGACAACCTGGAGAAGACCATTGTGAGGAGAAAATGGGGCTACATAGAACCAGCTAACAAACATTATTAAAATCCCTAACTGAACCAACCCGGGATGCAATACCAATCCTCCCACTGGGGAGACATCTATTGTTAATGGGCTATTGAGTGTCACTGCATGACTGATAAAAGTTACAGCATCCCATTGTGAGATGCTCTGTCCAGAGGGAGAAGCCAAGCATTCTTAACTGGATATAATCTGAGTTTTTGCGACACCAGACTCCGCCTTTCCACTTTTCCACTGGATTCCCAGAGGAACAGTTTGGTTTTTCCACTGGATCTTCAGAGGAAGACTACACCCTTCCACAGGATCACTGCACCAACAGAACCACATCTGCCACTCCAGGAGGACTGCAGCTATTCCAATTTGGACTGCTACCAACACCCTGACCAAAAGGGTGTCAGGTTATATTCTGACTCTGTCAGTGGTTTTTCTTTTTATTATTGTATGTATTTTGGTTTTTTCCCTTTTCCTAATAAACTGTATTTCTGACTTGGAGTCTCTCACTGGTTTTGCTTTCAAACCAAAAGTGTATAAAATCATTTATACACTTTTACAAGTGTATAAAATCATTTACAAAATGTGGTGCATCAACCTTATTAAAAATGACACCTATATGCTCACAGGACTTTACCCTTTTTGTCACCTCTACCTAGCAAATAATTTCTGTTATTTTTAAAACCTACATGAACTTAGTAGTTGAAATCAGATAATATTGGCTTGAAATTTGCTAAAGTGGCTATGTTGTAAGCTTTCCTTGCAAATTTTGCTGGTACTTGTCTATTCAGAGTGGCAGCCCCAGAGGCTTTTTTGTGTGTTCAGGTTCCAGGTTGTCCTCCCTATTTAAAAAAGAAAGCAAATCAGAGATTTAGACATGTACATAAGAAAGCTTCCTATTGACTTTACGTACTTTTTGAAGCTAAATATGTATTTGGGAGGAATGAGCCATGTGTCAGTTTAATTAAATTTATTAATCAGTCCTGTAGGCTATGTTATGCTGTGTTGAAGAAGTTCTGCACGTGTGTAAATTTTCTTGGTGACTGAATGAAGTAATGCCATTTTACTGCATTCTTCTTAGATTAAAACAGTTTAAGCTGATAACTTCAGTTTTGGGTAATCCAAGGGTCTGTTTCTTCTGGCAAATAAATATGGTCAAGCCTAGGATGCTGATCAGATCCACACAGCATTTACAAACTGGATTAGTTGATTGTTCTGTTATGAGGTGCTCAAATGACTCTCTGTATCCAAGCAGGGCATATTCAGGAGTAAATTTCTCCCACTCATTGTTTCAGAAATGACAATTTGCAGAAATCTGATCCAGTGTTGATTCTCTCTACCCTCAGTAGATCTGCAATACTACTCCAAAATATTTTGTTGTTGCAAACAGCCTGTGTGCCTTAATGCTTTTGCCAGATAGAACTGTTTAGTAATTGAATCCCTTCTTCAGTTCAAGCATGGATTTCAACTCACTTAAATTTATTTTACTATGTTTCTATCACACTCAGTGAAAATCTAATAAGTATAATAGATGAAATTTGGGCAGATTTATTATATACTAAGACTACTTTTATATGATTTTTTGGTTATCTGAATATCCTTCTAGATTCATAATTGTATTGTTATGGGATTATTTCCATTTCCTAAATATGGGAGTCTAACACTGTAAAAAACACTTGAAGCTTTTCAAATCACCTGCCTGATGGCAGCTGACATAAGATGGGACCTGTAGGAAACCAATGCCTGCAGTTGGGCACAGCTCAACGGTGCCCAGAGCAGGGGAGGGCAGGGCTGAACTGAAGGCCAGCCCTACTTCAGCATCACTGGGGCAGGGGCTGATGGCCCTGGGAGGGAGTGACATGGAAAAAAATCTAGAAAGCAGTTATATGATCCTGGTATCAACATAAGAGATTCACATATCTAATGATCAATGAAAAGTCAGAGAGATTTGCTGAAGTAAATTTAGACATGCCTAGACTCAGATGATAAAATTTTAAGATGCATGTAGCCAAGACACATTTATTTGTCAAAAGCATTAAAATCACTAAAAACATTCAGAGACACCAAGAAGTATATTCCTGACAAATCTATCAGGAAGCTCTGTTATATTAATAAGTATCTGACTCAATGACAGACCCACAGTATTAGTAGTTTTGTATTAGAACATTATCTAAATTCTTAACGCACCCTTGAGATGCTGAACAAGTTATTCTGTTGCAGCCCAAAATTAATTTTTGTTCAGGTACCCACAGGCAATGCAGTCTTAAGCAAGAAACAGTGAATTGCAAATATTACTAAAATACCCATTATGCAGATCTAAAGATAATTTATGGTTTAAATTAATTTGAAAATATTCAGAAACAATTTTTTAAACACATATGAACACTTAATTTTAGATTCAACACTTAAGTGCTAGCATACGGCTTAAAAATTTGTGTGACACATACAAGTGCTGACTGTCTGAGATAAAGCCATTTTTTATTCTTAATTCATTGATTTCAAACAGTTTGAATTTCTCAACAGAAGGGGGACAATAAAAATAGATTTTTTTGACATATGTCATTAGCAAAAGGCAGTCCAGAAATACCATTGGTGTGTTACTTGGTGACGATGGCCACCTCACAAACAAGACAGAAAAGGCAGAGAAGTATAATGCCTTCTTCATTTTGTTCTTCAATGCTTATGAAGGACTAAAAGGGTCTCAGTGCCCTGAGCTGGAGGATCAGAATGATAAATTCCCAGTGGACCCTGAAGTTGTGCAGGAACTGCTCCTCAAGCTGTAAGTTCCTGGGTCCTGTAAGTTAAGGGTCCTGATAGGATTCCTGCAAGAATATACCCAAAGAGCTGGCTGATGTAATTTTGAAGCATCTCTATGATTTCTGAACAGTCTCAGGAATCTGAAGAGGTTACAGTTGACTGGAAGCTGGCTAATGTTGTCCCAGTTTTCAAGAATGGCAAGAAGGATGACACTGGAAACTACAGGCCTGTCAGTCTTACTTCAGTGGCTGGTAAAATTCTGGAGATAATTATTCTGAGAGTTATTAAAAAACACCTGAACAACAACACAGTCATCAGAGAATCTTCATGATGGGAAAATCTTGCTTGTTGAGCTTAATTTCCTTGCACAACAAAGTAACCCACCTAGCTGATCAAGAGAAACCATTTGATGTAATCTTTTTGGATTTCAGTAAAACTTTTGTTGCTCTCACAGGATCCTTCTGGACAACATGTCCAGCAAACAACTGCATAAACACATCATGTGCTGAGTGAGAAACTGGCTTACGAGTTGGACGGAACGGGGGGTCACAGTGAATGGCATGACATCAGACTGGTGACCTGTCACTAGTGGGGTTCCACATCTTCAACATCATAAATGACTGGGATGCAGGACTTGGAGAAGCACTAATTAAGTTTACTGATGGCACTAAAATCTGAAGAGTTGTGAACTCCCTTGAAGGCAAAGAAGCCCTACAGAGACATCAAGACAAATTAGATGACTGGGCAATCATCAACCTTATGAAGTTTAAGAAAGGAAATTTCCACATACTGCACCTGGGACAGAGCACTGTCAGAGCAGCATTGAATGTATGCACAGACTTGTTAACTGGGCTCTGGAGAGCAGTGCCACAAAGAGCAAGCTGGGGTTCCTGGGCATTGACAACTTAAATATGAGCCAGCATTGCCCAGGCAGCCAGGAGGGCCAGCCCCATCCTCTGGGGTATCAGGCACAGCATCTCCAGCCAGGCAAAGGAGGGGATTTTCCCACTCTGCACTGCACTGGGGTGGCCTCACCTTGAGTATTTTGTGCACGTTGGACCACCACAATATAAAAAAGACCATAAGCTATTAGGCAACATGCAAAAGAGGGCCAAAAAAATGGTGAAGGGCCTTGAGGGAAAGTTGTACGACAAGTGGCTGAGGTCACTTGGCTTGCTCAGCCTGAAGGACTCAGACTTCACTGAAGTCTACAACTTCCTCATGAGGAGAAAAGGAGGGACAGACACTGGTCTCTTCTCTGTGATGACCAGTAACAGGATCCAAGAGAATGGCCTGAAATTGTATCAGGGGAGGTTTATTTTGTATATTAGAAAAAGGTTCTTCCCTCAGAGGGTGGTTGGGCACCAGGCTTCCCAGGGCAGTGG
The DNA here is from genome assembly GCF_024509145.1 of Vidua macroura. Taxonomy (NCBI): domain Eukaryota; kingdom Metazoa; phylum Chordata; class Aves; order Passeriformes; family Viduidae; genus Vidua; species Vidua macroura. Next base: position 43,164,965 of record NC_071572.1, on the reverse strand, counting down.
TCACAGCACCAACCTGTCTAAGTTCAAGAAATGTTTGAACAATGCTCTCAGGTACCTGGTGTGACTCCTGGGGACGGTTCTATGCAGGGCCAAGTGTTGAACTTCAATGATTCTTGCATTTCCTTTCAATGCATTTCAATGATCCTTCTAATTCAGGATATTTTATGATTCTTTGAGTTACAGTTTAACATTCCTTTTACCTTTCAGTGCATACATGGAGAAGTGTTTGTCACAATCAAAAAAAGGTACCATTAAAAATTATAACTCTTTTCGTGCCCAGCCTTATCATGGCAGTAGTGAGTTAGTTGCTAGCTAGACAAAAAGAAAACTGATAAACCTCACTTTATAAATTTGAACTTTAGAATTATTTACTTCAATTTAAACTATTATAGAAGCTGTCATTATTGTAGCTTATTTCTAGCTACAGTGCTGTGACTTTTCTTTTGTAAAATATTAGTGTAAATTTTAAAATTGAACATTTTCTGTCCCTTTTTCCCGTTGAGTTCATACAGTGTCTATTAATTTGTAGTGCATTTTTTCTACTGGTTCTGGTACACCTTAAGTGGATATAAAATTATATGTGTAACACTTTTTTTGTCTTTTTATTCACTATTGTTCCTTTATGTTATCTGAAGTCATTCTGACCTCTCAAAAACTCAGAAAGCAGAACTTGAAGAACTTATTATAAGTGATGTCTATTTGAGAAAAAAAAGAATATGTCATTTTGGCAGAAGCACTGTGTATTTCTGTTATTGTGTCACAGCAAGAGAACAGTCTCTTCTCAGGGAAAGCAGGGGAAGGGAACTGTATTTTGCCTTATAGCTTTCTCTTCTGTTGATCTGTTAAAAATGCACAGGTTCATAAATATGTAAAATTACATGTGTTTGCAAGAATGAACTTTTGAAAAATACAGCTATTGTGCTTTCTTTAGGACTTATTCAATGAGTTAAAAATTGTATCAAAGAATTACTCTAACTGAACTCCAGTTTTTTCTAGGCGAAGACAAGTAAAGTGTGTGGGGTCTTAACATGTGGTTATTAGGCTCAATCAGAATCTGCCCTTTCCTATATTAACTATATTCTTTTCTATATTAACTACATTCTCTTTCAAGAGCTAATAATTTCAGTGAAATCACCAAATATAACCTCTATTTTTTCCCTAAAATTACTTTTAAATTATTAAATCTCATGTTTTTGTAAAAAGGAAAATTAAATAAGGCAACAACCTAGTCTTCCAGACCTTGGGTGAGCTATGGAGATTTCATACCATCAGTATTTTTCCTTACCTTCCTCCTATGTCTTTTGTCAACTTAAATATAGTCTCGTGACTTTATCAGGTTGCCAAGTGATAGGTTTTTATACCCCAGAAAAATTCCTGTCAGAAGCAGCATGAAGTTTAGCTGAGTGGAGGAGTTCAGAGTCTATTACCTTTTTGACAAAACCTTCCTTTATCTGCTTAAACTCACTCCTCTAAGCCTCTGTCCTGAGCTTAAGGTCTGCAACTAAAAAAATACATTTCACTGAAATGATTTAACTCTCACTTCTACCTGCCATAAAAGGATTTATGGCACTAGCATCGATCAGCATGTCAATAAGTATTTTTCCTGACTATCATTTGCATCCTGGTTGCTAATAATGGCATGAGAAAAGACATTACAGCATAGAATGGGATTCTTTCATATCTAGTCATATGAGATTTCTCATCAGCTTGAATCCCAAATATATGATAAGTGAAACCTTACATAGAAATCATTCAGCTGGACAGCATAGTGTGTCATTTTTAGTAGCATTTTTAGTCAGCACAGATTAACAATTGTGAGTGAGATAGCTGGGATGGGGTCTGGCATAGATACAAGATACTAGCATAGAAACAAATAAATCTGAAGTTTTTCCAGATCTAAACATATCTAAACCTGTTTTTTTGGGTTTGTTTTTTTTTTTTTCTTTTCCTATAAAAGTGTGGATAAATTTTACAGTGATAGCTTGAATATGACCTCTGGAATTGATTCTTGAAATCTGAGTGGAGCTTAACAGAGATCTTGCTCTGGCCTGGCTTCTCTTTAAAGAGCTAATAGAGAAAAAAATCTATACATTAGTTCTTTGCCCAGCTTTTACAGGATTTAAAACATATTTCTTTCAGCACATTTATGTATTTCCAAGTGATAGTTCTTTCAGTGATGGCATTTTAGATATATGAGGGTCTCTCAAAAGGCAGACTGGAGTTGTAGGTCTGAAACTCACTCTCAAAAGAATAATTTGGCAACCGTCTCTGGTCTCGACCAACATTTAAGACATTTAAACTAATGTCTTTAATATCTTGTAACTATTTAATACAATCCATTTATAAATTTAAGTATACAAAGTATGCTAATATGAGAAGCAGTCTTCTCTTCCACCCCTTGATAATACACAGTATTCATGTTATATTAGAAATTTCATGTAGTCCAGTCAGTTATCCGGACTACTAACAACAATTTTTATCTGTGATCAGATTGGGAGCTAGACCTACTTACTAAAGCCTAACTGACATTTACAGTGGAGTGATAATGTCACTTCTGAAAGATAAGAAGTGTCAGGGAATAATCTTTCAAGAAAGCTGCCAGAGCGTATATGCAAGCTTAGCTGTAGAAAGGAATTTTTAATCTCTGTATATCATACTACATGAATTTTTAAATCCAGACCATATTCAGCAAAACATAAAACTTTTTTTTTTTATTTTATAATACAGATGAAGCAGCAGTTTTAAGGAGCTGATGAGATCTGGGTAGCTATGAACTTAATTCTAAATCTTGATGCATCAAGTGTAAAACAAAATATTGCTTAATTTCTACTCAAGTTTGTCTGATGCAAAGAGTAATTTCAGACTAAAAACAGCAAAAAAATTATGCCTCCCATTCCTTAATGTAGAAAAGAAAAATCTTAGAAAACAGGTTGCAAACCATCTTTTCAGGGCACAGTGACCCAGCAATCATTGAATGCTTCTCTTAATCACTGTGAACCACTTTGTGCAGAGGCAATGTAGCACAATTGTCTCAAACAGATGTTTGCCAGTGCCTGATCTTAAACACAGGTTTTTAAAGGCATTTCTGGACACTGTGGAATATGCCTAAACTTCAAGATCTCCCAGAGAGTTTGTAAACCAAGTGAAAATCAACCAGCTTTTTAAATGTTTCCTTAAAGAAAAACAGTATTGTGGGAATGTCTTTCTTTAATTTTAAATTGTCAGTTTGGGCAATTTTTTATAGTATATGATATTAGAGTAGACTAGTTGCCTGACACATAACTGTCATTCTTTTTTACAGATTTTTTTTTTTCTCTTGTAGCAATAAACATTTTTACCAAATTGTATTTTAACATAACTATATTGGCTTTTTGACCACATAAATGTGAGTGATAGTGTTGAAAAAAATCACTGAGCATAATAAATATTTTGAATTCTGCTGACACCCTCAACATTTCCCTTAAGTTTGGGGTTTTTTTCATTCAGAATGAAATTTCCTAGTCAACAGCAAACAGCCAACATCTGGCTTAAGACCAAGTTGCTTAGGCTGGTTGTGAATTAAATGCTAACAGGTTCCTTCCTATGCACCACAATAAAGATAACTGACAGTATTTTCAGATTCAGCACGTTTTCTTTGAAGTTTCTTCATGACCTTTTGCCTCCACTAGGTTTCAGTGCTTTCAGAAATATCATCACCACTGCATTACATATGTTGTGGTCTGCCATTTGTCTGCATCCACAAAAATCATTTTCCTATCCATTTATATTACAGCCTACAATATTCATTAGATTTTGTGTAGTCTTGCAGGAAAAGCTTCTTGAATATCTCATGTAACTAGAGCTGGAAATGCTCCATTTGCAACTGAATTTATGCCACTGAGAGAACTGTGGCTAGAAGTTTTCAGCTTAGTAATAGGTATAGCTTTGAAGTTCCCCTGTAGGAACATTTATGCCACAATATGAACATGCAAAAGCCCAAGTTCAAGGAAACACAAAAATTTTACTACAAGATGTTTGTTAGAAGCTATGTGATTTTTTTCTTTTGCATTATCATTACTTGATGTGTTATTGCACAGGTATGTGCATTCATAAAATTCCATAGGTTCTTTATTTAATTAAATTATATTGTTGTGCCTACTGGAACAGACAGACAATGACTTATGGTTCTATACATTTGAAGTATGAAATGCTCTCTGTGCAAATGGAGCAAAACTTACCCAATTGACTAAAGTGATGCTGATAAATCATCAAGCACAGTGAAATAGGTTATTCAGCTCTCTGTGGGAGGTAATCTTGGAATACTGCTCCATATTGAAGCCAACTTTTTTCAAATACAGAGACTTGAAAAGCCCTTAGAGACAGCAAAACCCCATTAAAGTTCTCTATCTTAGGTAATTTCTTTTTGCTAAGGATGATCATCAAATAAATTGGGACATTTTTAAAAGGTTTGAAGAAAAAAGAAATTAAGATTTCAGGGCAGATATAGTACTCGTACTAAGCAAGCACTTTCTAATGTCTAGATTACAGTGATGCTAGTTTCATAATAGTTTTAAAAACAAGTCTTTTGGATCTTTCAGAAATTAATCTCTGAATTTCTCTTCTGTGAAATCTGAAGAACGCTTTTTGTGGCAAGATCCAACTTCTTGTAAGGCACAGATGTAAGGCAAAATATTCATATAGAATAGATGAAATAAATTATCAGTCTACAGGATAGAAAAAATATAAAGCTTTAAAAATTCTCATAAATGTTCTATAAAAATCAGAAAAAAATGGAAAAAAGAAAAACATATTGATGATTTTTAATTTTAATTAAAGCAGATGCTTAGTGGATGCTTTTTAAATGAAAGACACATGAAAAATACTGTTACAAACAGCTATAACACTGATAAATGGTAAAATCTACATGAAAAAGAGTCATATCATAGATATCAGTATCAGAATAGGAACACAAACGTAGGTGCAAATTTTAGCTTTTTAAAGTCTTGGTCAGAAAGTCTAGTCTGGGATATATTTCAGCTCAAGTCTGAGACAAACACAGTCAGGTATTTAAAGGTTGTAGCTGAACCCCACACTTGGACTCTTCACTCAAGCACATTTTTAGGTAGTTTGTTTTTGGTTTTTTTTTTTTTAGATTGTAGGTATAGAATTTTGATTTGTTTCTATCTACATAGCTTTTCATAGGCTATGACTACAGATCTGAGTTCAGAGACATGGTATATTTTGCATCACAGAAACCAATACTACTGACTCCAGAAGTCTCCAGCTCAGATTTAGGGTGTCTGCTAAGATAAAGGTCGATACAAGTAAAATTGTCCAATGAGTACATATAGAAGCTTACACACATGCCCTGGTTTTGCAAGTTTATGTAAATTTTTGTAAATCTATTCTCTCAGTGAAGTTAAAGGTGAGACTGGCGGGAAACAACTTCGCTTCCTTCATAATCTGGAAAAATCGTCCAAAGGTTTTTCACCAACATACAGAATTTGCTGCCACTTTACAACATGTTTTTAAGCCAACAAAATCATTTAATGAGATAGCACTAATAGAGACTGAACAAGAATATTTACTGAATTCCTACTCATGCACACCTACAACTTCTTTGCACTAAGGAAACAGAAGATTTCGTCCAGCTTTACTATATTTCACCTTAATATGCCCCCTTGCCTTCCTAAAACATTATTAAAAGTGCCTGCCAGCAGATCCATCTCTTTCAGACTGGAGCATACTCATCCTGAACAAGCCAGCTGATTGATTATGGTGATCTGCCACTGACTGGGAGCAGTTACTACCTCTCAAGTAATTATGTTTTATTTACAGTGCAGTTTGAATTTTATTTTTGCACACCTTATTAGCCATAAATTGATTCTTGAAGTGAAAAAAAAAAAAAAACCAAAAACAATCCAAAAAAGGGGTAAAGCATGGGTTAAGAAACATCTTCTGATTCTCTGTATAGAATATATGGAAGGAAATGCATGCATGGTGCAATAGTAGTTGCAGTATTCTTGTTTAGGTATTCATCAAATTCAAGGAACATTAGTCTTCTAGCTACTTAAAAGATTATGTAGAAAAGTGGAACATACAAACTGCAGATTAATCAGTGAGGGGTCTGGGAGCCTGTAACTCACTCCATCTGACATGTTCTGGTAAGGGAATGCGCAGAATTTCCACTGTCATCCTACACATCCCCTGCAGCTCTGCCCACATTGTGCACTGGTAAACACAGTGTGTTACACAGATTATGGATACAGCTTCTAGGGGTTATTGCTATGGGAACATTCACAATACAATTCTAAAACTATATACACACATTCATTAGGGGAAAAAAAAGTGTATTTGTTGGCAATCAGAATGAGACCTAAAAGTCTTCAGTTCCTGAAGGGACACTACAAGAAAGATGAGCATTTATGAGGGCATGTAATACGACAAGAGGGAATGTCTTTAAACTGAGAGTGATTACATTTAGGTTAGATATTAGGAAAAAAATTCTTTTCTTTGAGGGTGATGAGGAACTGGAACAGGTTGCTCAGAGAAGTTGCAGATGCCCCACAATAGACAAAACCTATTTAATCATTTCTGTTCCCAGCATATACTTTAAATTCAACCAAAAAATCTACCCAGAAAATCTAGGGAGGAACTCTTCAGAGAATTCAAAATCTGGTTGATTGCATTCAAAATTTTCTTTCTCCCTTTTATTTTTTTGAAATACCAAAAAAATTTTAGACTTGGGTTTTGGTTTTTTTTTCCCCTTGGTAGCTTTAAAAAATTGTCAAAGGACATGTTTTTCTGCCTTGTAGCATTGGACCAAAAATTCGCTTTACTAGTATTTGTCCAAATAGAGTTGATCCTATAAAACTGTGTGAAGATTTGCAATAGTATTTAACTTTTCAGGAATTTTTCAAATACTATCTAATAATCAAATACCATCTAATAATCAAAACTTTGGAGCTCTATATTAAAGTGCTGGGGAGATGATCTCAAGAGAACGATATAGAATTATGCAGTTATATTTTCAGTTGTTGTCATTGGTTTCTACACAATGTTACACTTTACAAACCTCAGCCAAATAGATCTCCAAGCAAAGAAGCTGGAGTAAATGGAAATCACTGTAAGTCCAATGGATTTCACACTGACACAAGACATAAAGGAAAAAAAGTATATGAACAATTCTGCCTTATTTTGGGACATAATCCAGCTGTCTCTGAAAACTGTGGCTATTTTTCCATAATCTTCTGAGACTTTGGAAGAAAATTCATTATGCCTTTGGTATTTATAATATTCATAGCACGTTGGCACCCAGGACTCAAATTTTCATAAATGTGCTAAACCAATTTTCCCTCATTCATTTTTTGAAACCAGAGGAAGTACCCACAAAATTAGATGCAGTTTCTTATAAGGATAACAAAGTCTTGGCATTTTACTAGTTAAAAGCACTAAGTAGTGTGGGCTGGTGGTAGTAGGTTTGTTTCCAATTATTATTCTGTAAATAAAATGTGATGGTCTTATAATTAGACAGACAAAATAAATATACTATTCAAAATCTAGGAACAAGAAAATTAAGTATAAAATTATGATCTTGCTAAACTAGTTATTACCTACAACCAGTGTGAGCTTGACATGAACAAATTATCTTAAACAATATTTAATTCAATTAACTTTTGTCCTCTGGTGTACTTCCTATTACACTGTAGAAATATAATTCTTCTAGATATGCTATTTACTGTTCAAGATTTGGGTAACTCAAACAATGAATTCTCAAAAGAAAATGATATAGTCGTTTTATGGGTATTAACTTTCTAGTATTTGTTTAATCTCTCCAATCAGCACTACTTCTACCAAAGAAGCAAAATGATGTTTAAGAGTGGAGCACACACAGACATGAGCAAGGGCATAAAGACAGCAAGCATTTTGGCATTTGAATTTTCCACTGTGATTTGATATTTGGCTCAGAAAATCTGGGCCAGTATTTCTTCATCATATACACTTTTGTTTCCATGTTAATTAATTGTCCTGAACAACTTTGCTACTGGTAAATGCTAATTTCATAGTGAAATTAGCTCCATAATTTACTTCTAATAGTATACACAAATTTAAACTCCCTGCTCTGTCCTAAATAGCTCCTGATTTTTCCATGCAAATTCATTGCCAGTCTAGTTCATTCTTCTTAACCCACTGCAGACCTGAGAGTTCAGCATGCATTACTGAATTTTAGCCTAAACCAAATGCTCCACAAATATTATCTAGATAATTTTCATATTCTTTGCATTTTTCAGTGTTGAAGAACAATAGAGGCTTCCTGCTTATAAATTAATTTTGGAACTTAAATGTTTTGTTAGGTTTAGAACCTTAACTGAAAAAAAAAAAAAAGTGATCATAGTGTAATTTAAATCCTCAAACCCCTAGCTAAAGCTTAATTCAAATCTAATTTGGTATTAAATCTGCCATGACTTATCCAGTCATATATAACTCTTTTGTAAGAGTTGTTGTTCAACACAAATTGATTGTACTTCTAAGTTTCTCCAAGAAGATCAGTCTTGATTCTGCTGAATCCATCCTGCTGTACACAGTGTTTAAAATGTTTTACCACTTCAAAGGACTGCTGTTTTAGTCTCCCATTTCCTAGGAGTTTGCCACAGCTATCAGGCATTCAAGATAAGTGAGACAGCTGATGGGCAGCACTGCATAGATGGAACACCTGACACAAACTGATCCAAGTGATATCCCAAGACATCATGTTCAGCATTTAAAAGCAGATGAAGAAGGAAGAGGGAGTAATGGAATTTGTCTTCCAAAACACCCATTGTGTGTGATGGATCCCTGCTTTCCTGGGGCTGCCTAAACACCTGACTACTCATGGGAAGTGGTAAACTAATTCCTTAGTTTGCTTTGCTTGTGTGTATGGGTTTTTCTTTACCTATTGAATTGTCTATATCTCATATCATGATTTTTCTCTTTTTCTCATCTGATTCTCTTCTCCATCCCACCACAGGCAGTGAGTGAGTGTCTGTGTCAAGCTTAGTTGCCAGCTGGGGTTAAATGAGGACATTTCTTTTGTGTACAAATGATTATTTATTAAGCTAAAGATAACTGTAATGAAGTACAAGACTGCTACTTTCACTGAGAGTGTGGGATATGCACCTCTGTGGAAGACTGCATCTAGATTTCTGCCCTCTCTCCCAAGACTTGTTGATGGAGTCTGTGAAGTGTTTAGGAATGGAGAATTCACAAGGTTCTTCTTGCTAAGCAGGTAGTAGAGTGGCAAGAAAGACCTTAGATGCTCCAGAACAGATGGAGCTGTGTGTCCTCTGTGAGGACAGTTTACTGGATGTATCAGAATGCACACCTGCTCCGTTAAGATAAATGTTTTTAAAACAAAAACATCAATTATTTCTGTTTGATATTAAATTATGATATCAGAAAGCAAGGTAAGGTGTTTGGCAGGAAAAACTACCCTTCATCATGCCAGAAACTGCAGTGATGTCTTACAGGTGCCAGAAAGGAGAATCAGAAAGGGATGACAAAAAATGCCTCTGTTTTCCAACAAGAGCTGAGATCTTACTGATTTTTTTTTTTTTTCTGCTTCAGGGAACTGTCACACAATAAATGTTCTTTTAGATGCCCAGCAGACCAGCAGACATTGGCACATGGATATTAGTAAACTAAGCTGAAGAAAGATCCATTCTCTGTCCCCAAGGCAAAGTGACACAGTAGAGCCACCTCCTCACAGCATAGCACTTGACTACATATCTTTCTCAGGCCTCATGTAGTACGTTTCTGGCAAGGAGACCTGGTTGTTATTTTTATCTCTTTTTATCAGTTCAAAATCTCTGAAGAAAAATCTACAGCTGACTCTGAGATTACATGACAAATACACTGAAGATCTGCAGTGTATCATAAAAAATGTATGGGGGAGTATGAGGACTCAAAGTCTGCTGAGACAGTGCTAGGGACTTACACAGAGCAGAGAGACCCAAATATGGAGTATTGCTGTCCATAATGCCTTTTGGGAGTGCTTCTCGGCATCCTCTCTCATCAGTTTTGTATTCAGACAAAATTGGAGTGAACATTTTGGCACAGTCAAAACTGTACCAGTGATGACATTAAGAATTCAGTAGCCAAAACAATCACAGGTTGGTGTGGAAGGGTATCCGGTATCCCTTGGGCAAATCTTCTTGTGGTGCTGTTCTTTCTTTTTGATCATGTTTTGTTTTGGTTTTTCTTAACACAAACATAGTCAGCAAAGGTTTAGTTGAAATCATAACAAAAAACTGATGAGAGCTGTCCTATTTCAACTAGGAAGAAAAATAGAGTTCGTATACCAAAGCGAATACAATTCTTACTGATCTAGTAAAGATTTCCAGCTAAGCCAGAGACTCACTACTATTCACTAGACATAGCCAGAAGGACAGATTGGACTCATAGAGGCAGCTACTGCTAGCATCAGTGTGCTGGCCTTCTCTCACAGTGTCTAAGTCCATAGTTGTTTCAATAAAAAGAGGTCCTGCAGGTCTAAGATATTTGTTGAGTTCCCTTGTTCTTCCCTTCCCTCTCTTGATGGTACGCTCAACTTTGCACTCTTTTTTGTAGGCTCTGTGTGTGATAAGTTCAGTCTGCATCACAGACTCAATCCTACCCTCTACAGCTGTGATAAATTTAGCCACAGAAATCACTGCAGCAGTGAAACAAAAGTAAGGTGCAAAAGTTTTTCAGGGAGACTTTAAGTTCCACCTGTATTTAGGGTAACTGTGGGGATTAACTGGATGTGCCCTCCATTACAAACCAAATAAACAGAGCTGAATATATATTTTTTCCAGGTGTAATGTTTGAAATGTTTGTAATGTGCAATGTTTGAAAAGACAGTGGAAAGCACCTCTGATTTTAGTTGTCCTGTTAAGTATTTTGGAAAATTGATCTATTAATGCGCAGTTTCATTATTAGCTGCTTTTTTTTCATTATTAGCTTTTTACACCCTTACAAGTTCATCTTTGTATTTTAAATCTTAATGTACAGTTTCTGGGGATTCTAAAAGCATTTTTATCACTAATCAGATCTTTATCTATGAGCAAATGCTTTCTTTCTGCAGTAACTGTCCTTGAAATTTGAAAAATAGAATCTGTGCAGCAGCCTAGCTTAAAGTAGTACACAACATTTTTTGTTTTTCATTTAGTATTCCCAGAAGACATCTCATTATTAACTTCTTGCCTTAAATGTCTTAGAATGTCTTCCTCTAACATCTCTCTGCTTTATATCAGTTTTTGGTTTTTTTTTAACATATGGGAGAAGCACATATTACAATAACAGTTTGGCCCTATTAACTAGGATAGCTTCCTATTCAGCTGAGCAACAACACACTTCTTTTGAAATATTCTTTACATTTCTCTTATGCTCTTTAATAAGTTATAGTGGTTGTTTCATATATATTTATATACAGTTCCTCTAGACTGCATGTTCTTTGTAATTTTTTCCTCCTCTGACAAGGAGCTATCCATTTCATTTTCATTTTCACTTACTTCATTAAGCACAACTACTGTTGGCATTTAAAGCACTAGCTTACAGGAAAAATTAATTACAATCAGTCAAGCTGTTTGCCAAAGGACAGGAATTGCTCAGTTTAACCAGAGGAATAGACAACGAGGGCAACTGGTACTGCATAAGCAGATCATCTGTTCTATTGCTTGAGATCACTTGCATTAAATAAGGCTTTCATCATTTTGGAACAAGATGTTTTAGGGTCTGAAGAGAAAGGCATCTGAGGAGCAGCCAGGCATGTGGTGTTGTTTAGCCTGTAGGAAAGGAGGATGTGGGGAAACTTTATCACTGTCTACAACTACCTGAACGGAGGTTGTAGCAAAGTGGGAGTTGACCTATTCTCCCAAGCAACAAATGACAGGACAAAAGAGGAAATAGCCTCAAGCTGCATCAGGGCAGGTTCAGTTTTTCACTGAAAGTGTGGTTAGGCATTGGAACAGGATGCCCAGGGAGTTCGTGTAGTCACCATCCCCAGAAAATTTTCAAGAAATTCCAAGACTGGACTTTTTAATATGAATACTGGACAGGTATTTAGTGCTGTGGTTTAGTTGATATGGGGGTGTTTGAACAAAGCTTTGACTTGATCATCCTGGAGATCTTTTCCAAACTTAGTGATTATATAATTCTATTTGACCTTTCATTTTTTCTGCTATTTCTGCCTCAAAGAAGATGAAACTATTACACTTTCCAGCACTCCTACTATCCTTACCAATAGATAAGTGCTTAGAAGTATATCAGGTGTCCCAAAAGTCAAAAAAGTCACTTCCATTGAATAAGTACTGACATGAGCTGTGTTTTTCTCACAGAAACTATATATACACTCTTTCAAAACATCTCTACACCTCACATTCTTCATTCTTCACCAACCAAGACTACTCATGAAGATCTTGAATCCTGATCTGGTCTCATTTCTTCTATCCATCTTTCCTATATATTGATGGAAGTGACTTATTAACACTACACGAATAAACTCTTCCCTCCTCCCCCCCCCAAAAAAAAGCAATGAATTTTTTGAATTTCAAAACTGCTCTGTTACTTAGTAACAAGAATATGAAAACTTTCCATTTATCTAGGACTATGCTTTTATTGTTTCTTGCTTTTCCCAATCTCCCACTGTTTTGCTCCATTGATCTCCAAGGTTTAGAATTAGTAGAATTCCTTTCCTCATCCAGAGGACACCTAAATGCAATGTAATGAAGCACAATATAAAGAGCTAAACCCCGGATCTAGAAGACAGTGATTTAACCTGTATTTGAATCAGGTTCATTCATGTTTCTTATTTCCACACATTTCATCAAAAAGTTAAAACCCAACTTCATGGATTGGTGGCACTGCTTGAGCAGGAAGGTTGAAAGTAATTTATTCCTGAGGTCCCTTTCAACTTCAGCTATTCTGTGATTCTGTGATATACATGGCTTTTGACTATGGGTTTATGGGGCTTGACTATATTAAAAAGAAACAAAATTGCCTTAAAAAAAAAGAAAAATCAGTGAAAAACAATGTTCTAGATGAAACTGGATGACAAGATACTGGGAGGTCTAGACTTCCAAAGCAATACATTTCTCAAGTAGAGATAGACTGTCTTCCCCTCTTTTGACAAATAATCGGTGTGACAGAATTTTTAGCTTTTGCGTGAGGCTTCTGGTCAGCATACGAACTGCCTATTACAAGGCCTCTGTATTGGAATGCTTTCTTAAAGTGACTGGATTCTTCCAAAATCTATTTTTAAGCTTTATGGGAATTTGAACTCTTATCCATCCACTCCAGTCCATACCAGTGGGATGTCCCAGAAAGCTTCCAAAATGTGTTGTTCTACTGTGGTGCATTCTAAGAAAATTGCAACAAGAGACATTTAAACTAATGCTAGTGTGGAAACGGACAAGAGTTCAAAACTGTAATTAATATAATATAGCTAGTGTAGTTTTTTAAAAACATTTATAAGAGAGTTTGTTCCTCTAGCTGGTTCCTTTTCTATCTTTCCAATAAAATTTTGCCTAAACTGGAAATTAGAAATAATTTAAATTATTTGTTAGCAAAACATAACCTGGGAAATGTGTAAATGCTAATAATTTCTGTGTCATTCCTACAATGTTTCTAAAATAAAACAATAAAAGCTGCAGAACTTTAAATGCTTTAGTAATGAGTCTTTTCTTTTTGATTCCAATGAAATTGTTTCAGGTTAAAAACAGAATTGTGATTTTGATTTTAAGGACTATTTTAATGATGCTTTTTCTACTATACATAGACTGGTTTTCTTTCCTTCCTTTTTTAATCAGATTGCTTTATTTCAGTGTTTTTTCAGAGTACAAGAAAGATATGTTGTATTATGTTCAGGAAAAATACATTCAGTCTTTTCAGATAAGTGGCTTATATGTGGAAAAAAAAAGGAGGATTAAAGAAAAAAAAACAAAGCCAAGGAAAGGGAATGCATACTAAGTGGCCTTCCATCACACAAGAGATAGAAGAAATCTCCAAAACCTGCACGTCAGAGAAGTAATAAAGCAAACAAGAGAAAAGTGAACAACAGCAGAGTACATAAATGTCATGAGTAGATACAAATACAGAGAAATTAATTAAATGTTCTTTTAAAAGAGGCTGAATTATAAGTGCTATTCATATTTGTATTTATCTCTGAAGAGAGTTTACTGGAAAGGAAAAGTAACAGTGGGGAACAGGGAGGGTAATATAAGAACTCAGGCTGTTATAATAACTGTTCAGGTGGTTAAGAGAAAAGCCTGTATAGGAAAAAAATGTGAGGTTGACCTACTCTAGTGGTGGCAAAATTCTGAAAACAGTTGAAATTACACTAAACCTTAATCAGGGCTATTATGTACACCACTATAGAGTTACAGAGAAGACTTCTGACTTTTGAAATCTTTCAAAGTGTTTAGACTCATTTTTGAACAAACATCTATGCTGACTATATGCTGACTATTACAAAGATATAAAACAAGATTATAATCTATAGAGACATGCAAAATGCATGCTTCTACCTTCAGATAAATCACATTTCTAGGAGTCCTCTTTAAAAAAAATAGTTGCCAGTTTGTGGGTAACAGGAACGTGATATCTTTGAGCAGATACAGACTATTGGTCCCTAGATTACATTCATTTCCTGATTAACTTGATCTCAGGCCTCAAGTACACAAAATAAGGAAGAGGGAGGGTGACTGATTACTTACCCTCTCCCCATACACCCAACACCATTTGAAGAAAACAGACTTGGGTATGTTCGTGCTTATGTCCTCCACTTACTAATGCCTACTGGACTGTCCTTTATCATCCTGTTAATGCTTGGAAAGAAAGTCATACAAGTTCTCAACTGGAAATGTCTCCAGCATCATCAGAGTTATAAGGGGCATTTAATGCATGTGAGGACATACTCACTGTGTTATCACTAACAGTGATAAGTAGTAAAAGTGCAAGGGATGATCCTAAGCAAAGCGACATCATCTGATTTGTACCCATAGTGCTTAGATGTAGATACCTGTAGGCAAGTGTTACTTTGGAGAGAGCCAACCTAGTCCAAATCCAGGAAGCAAGCTGATATTTAAGCAGTGAAGGCAGTCATGGCTCCAGTCCCTGGCCATTCTTTATCTAGAAACACATACATGCTCTGTTGAGGGTAAACCATTTGCCTTGTAAGATTTAATGTAACTGAAGGACACTTGTAAACAGTCTCTTTAATGGTTCAGTTGTGCTGTGCCACAGTGCCATTCTCTCCTCTTAAAATCATAGTTCCACAACAGCTGTTTTTCCTAGGAATAAACCCTGTGCTTTCCCTTCATTTCAAGTACAACAGTTTACAAGTCCATTATTTTCAGACCTGTATCACATCAATGAATTTGTAACTAGCAGAAAAGGAGACCAGAGGATTTATATTTGAAGACACTGGAACAATAAGTTTATTCAAACTAGAGGAAACTGAAGAACTGAACATTACCCATCAGAGCTGGGTAGTAAGTTATGCTATGATATAGAATTAGTGGCTTTGAAAAATTCAAGTGTCAATGTGTAGCTGAAATATAAAGCTCTGTCTTATCTGATAGAACAAAAGTAAGTGTAGAAACAGACTTTCTTTTATGAGCTTCATCTGGACTTTAAAAAGGACACAAATTTTGGACATTGGATAGCACTAAAGTAATCTTCAAGCATAGTGTCCTTATCTGAAGAAGTAAAGTGTGCTACTCTGTAAAGACAGTGTCAGGCTTAATAAATTGACCTGATTAATATTTAAAGATACAGTTTTATTTATGTATTTATTTATTCAAGGAAAAAGACTTTCTAAATTTTATCTGCAATTCGTCAATATCATTGACATAGCTATTATTCAAGCTCAAATATTTTACCCAACAAAACATTTTCTCTGAATTAATATATATATCCATGTGGTGCAAAGGACAGTTGCCTCCATTCTTTTCCGTTCCAGTTCTCTATATCACATGATTAATGTCTAAAGTATTGACCAAGATTCAGAATCTTGCTTTATAAATTCAACTTGAATGTTATAACATAATGCTATTTATAGTCCAAGTGCTCAATAACAAAGAAAATTAATTATTATCAATTTTTAAAACAATAAAAGCTGAGATTTTTTTTTCATGAGATATAACTGAATCATTAGCCACACTTATTCATTTCATTGTAAGCAAAGTTTCAATTTTGTTTACAACAATCATCCCATGATCTTCAGATAGAGTATTCTTTTCTATAGAAGTATCCATAAGATCAAGTATTTTTGGGATTGAGGACTGAGTCTGTGTTTTTTTGACAATTACTTTCCTTCTCTTTTTGTTCTACTCTTTGTTTAGTTCTGGCTACTAATCCAGTGTTTGAACATATATTTTTTCTGAACTGTTTTATATTTCCTCACAATAAATATATATATAAAAGCAAGGTTAACTTCACAAGAAAGTTGAATTTCACAATGTCTTAAAAATATCATGGATTTTACTACCTGTCCATATAAAATATGAAAGAAAAGCAATTCAATTGCATCTCCACCCCAGATGAAATCTGGGGGAGGGGAAAACAATGTCATACACATTATTAAACAGATTTCATCGCTGCAGATTTAATGAAAGATGCACCAAACTGAACCCTAGAATTTCATTACTTACAAAAAGCTCCGTATGCTTACATGAGGAAAAGCAATGAGACTTAGACAGCCAATAATGCTGCAGCTTTAAAAAGTCTAGAGGAACAAAATTACTTTTGTTCACTACAGACATATATACATAACAATGCCTTTTATCAATATTGTATTAATCTGTGCTTAAAAAGAATTCATTTCCCAAAGTGATAAGAACAGTGATTGTTTCCTATCAAGAGTGAAAATATAATAAAATGAGATAGAAAACATATATTGCTAAAAAAATATATATTATTTGGCTGCAAAGCAGCTTTCTTGAACAGAAAGCTCAGTTAAGGCTATTTGTGGGATAGGGACCAAACTTGTTGCATCTGTTGTGACGCATCTCTTTTTCGTCTTTTTATAAAAATGAGTGTCTAGAGCACACAGGTAGAAATTATCTGTATTGTTCTGTACATATATTCAGTACACAGTATAATGGTAAAATTCTTGGTAAATTGGTAAAATTCTTATTTTAAAGAAAACAAGTTGAGAGACTTGAAATTCCTCTTGTGCTCTGTGCTTCAGCTAGATTATTCTGTAGTAAGATGAGAAGGCCATAGGAAGTTCACAGGAAGAGATTTTTAGAAAAATCTGTTAAAATTTTAGGTCATACCACAGAAACATTGTACAACTAAAATGTTGATTCTTAACAGAAACAAAAATGCATTTTTCAGGAGCAAGTAAATAACAAATACTCAAAGAGATGAATAAGGGTATCATTAATAACACTAATGGAGAGATATTCAATCTCTTTGCCCGTGTATATAAAATATTGCATATAAAGTATTAGAAATAAAGTTAGAAATTAAACTTCAAACAAGACATTCTCCTTCCCCCTACCCGCTCTGGTGAGAGAGGGACAGAGGCAGAGACTATGGGTTGAAATAACCAATTACTGAAATGCAGTGGAATAATGGACAGAGCAACAATATTGACAACAAAAGCATACACAATAAAAAGTGCTTTACATAAAAAAGGTGTTCACCACCTTGACTCAGTTCCCAGAGTCAGAGACAATGAAAAACAGTGATGGACAGAACCCTGGTGCGGCGTTGCGTTCTTCTCCCCAGTCCGGGGCAGCTCGGGAGCCTGGCTAAAGGCGCTGCTTCTCGGCCGGACTGGGATTGCCATGTGGTCCGGATGCTCTGGCTTAGTGCACCGGCGTGGGCTGGCCGCAATCTGTAGCCAATGCTGGGATGAGGTAAAGAGGCAAAGGAGGCACACCCTGTCCTGCGGTTGGCTGGAGAACTTTTATTGCTGTGTGGTGGCTGCAGCGGAGAGCAGCATCTGTTTCCAGCGCCAGTGTGGCAAGATGGCAGCGGAACAAAGGGGCGCATGTAGTTTTATAGGGGGTGGGCAGACACAGGCAGAAGCCCTCCCACGCAATGGGGACAGGCTACGGGGGTTACGTGAACCGCAGTAACCAATGGGAACACGACAGGGGTGTGTACAGGGTTCCAGGACTAATGGGAATGCAGGGATGGGGTAACAGACACAGAACTCTCAGGAATGGACAGGGGAGGTGGCCACAAGACTGACATGGGGATGCTCCAATTGTAAGTGACCCAGAGCGGACCATAGCGGGGGGAACATGGGGGTACACAGAACCGGCCAACTAACATTTAACAGAACCCCTGACTAAACCAACCCGGGATGCAACACCCTGGAAAGCTGGATCATCTGCATTGCAGAGCACCACCTGCTTCTGGACCACTCCACTGCTCTGGTTCGATTGAGATGTGGAAATCAAATATGCAGGGCAGTTCCTGTAGTGGCCACTATGTAATGTAATAGATATTATGGCATTTCATATCCAGAGAAATAGATCCTCTCAAAACATTATTCTATAACTTGAGAATGATACAGTATAAGATTAAATTCAGGGGATTGGAAGCTAGACTTCCTTTTGAATAAGCTGAAGAGACTGGTAAAGAGTTTTAGCACTTCTAAATCTTATCTTGTCATCAATTAATCAATACTATCAGGATTATTCTTAATAAAACCTTTTAAACACACTGGATTACTGAACATCTTAACCTGTGGGGTTCATTGGGTACAACTTGTGTCCAAACAAGTGTGTAAGATTGCATTCTTCTTCAGCAACCTTGCTTAATTGTTAATTGTATGGAAAATCTGGATCCTTAAATGTTGACACCTGAGGTGAAACAGGTAATCAATACACAGACATGATTTATTCCTACCAGTAAAGTCTTCCCATTTACCCGCTACTTCATACATCAGACTGACAACTTTTCTGCTTCTCTGTATTTAGGAATTAGAAGTCACTTTAATTTTACATGATCTTATTCCTTGGAGAAAGTTTTATGCCTGTAAATTTTATCCCTATTTTCAGATCCCTGATTTATTTCTTACACTTGATAAAACAACTGTCTTCACAAACTGAGGAAAACTGCAAAATGTTGTCAGGACGTTCCTTCTTTCTTTGGGAGCTTGGTAAGCAACCATGTTTCATTGAACTGATTCTCTCAATATTACAGGATGGTTTACAGAGAATAAATCAATTGTAAATTCTTAAATAATGCTAAACTTTCTTCCTAAACTAGCAAGACAAGCCAACATAGCAAATTCCCCCCATTTGATCTGCAGTTTCTACACCCAGACCATCCCCTACATTCCTGTTTCTGTATATTATTCAGTGAAATCATGACTTTTTCCTCATTGACACTTGTTTTCTTCTCTCATTTAGGTTTAGATTGACTGTTAGGAAGAAATTCCTTACCATGAGGCACTGGAAGAGATTTCCCAGAGAAGCTGTAAATATCCCATTCTTGGAAGTGTTCAAGGCAAAGTTGGCTGGAAATCTGATCAACCTGGTGTGGTGGAAGATGTCCCTGCCCATGGCAGGGAAGCTGGAACTAGATGGTCTTTAAGGTTCCTTCCAACCCAGGCCATTCTATGATTCTATAGAAATCTCTTTTTATAACATTTCTACCAAAGGTTTGGGACAGGTGCAGCTGAATATGTTCTTTACTGGATCTGGGTCTTGAACTTTTGCTTTAATATGGAGATATCTATTCTTTGCCATTTCTTTTTTTTTTTTTTTTTTCCTCATTTATATCAAAAAGCTCTTTGAGGCATAAACAGTTCCTCTAAAAAAAAAGCAAAGCCCAGTGAGAATCACAACATCTGCCAGGGCTTATACATGCTGTTATACACCATTTAGTTAACTCTAATTGTAACAGTCCATGAGGCTCAGTCATTGATTGATGAAATTAATGGTCAGTTTCTGGCTGATACTAACCGAAGCAGTAGGATTCATATATATCTATCCAACTACAAAACTAATGAATCACAGGTCACAGCTGCATTGCTACTTCATGCTTAACAAAAATGTATTGTTAGCAGGGCAACCAGGGAATGTAAGGGATGGCTGCTTTTTGCTACCCACCTCTTTTTGAAGAATGGCCAGGGCACTTGAAGGGCAGTAAATTGGCCTGTTCCCTCCTTGCAACAAATCTTTTTTTTTTTTTTATCAATGGTACTTGAAGATAGCCTGCTGTTGTGGTTTAACCCCAGCTGGCAACTAAGCACCACAGAGCTGCTCGCTCACACCCCCACCAACAGGACTGGGGAATGAATCAGAAGACTAAAAGGGAAAAAGCTTGTGGGCTGAGATAAAGACAGTTTAATAGGGAAAGCAAAACTCATACATGCAAGCAAAGTAAAACAGGAAATTCATTCACCACTTCCCATGGCAGGCAGGTGTTCAGCCATATCCAGGAGAGCTGGGCTCCATCATGTGTGACAGTTACTTGAGAAGACAAATGCCAGCACTCTGAATGTTCCCTCCTTCCTTCTTCCCCAGGCTTTATATGTTGACCATGATGCCATAAAGTTTGGGAGATCACTTCAGTCAGATGCAGTTACATGTCTCAGCTGTGTCTCTCTCAACTCCTTTGTGGGATGTACAAGAAAGAGAAAAGGCCTTGACACTGTGGAAGCACTGCTCAGCAGCAATAAAACCATCCCCGTGTTATCAACGCTGTTTTAAGCGCAACTCCACAAGACAACTGTGAAGGAAATTTACTCTAGCCCAGACAAAATTAGCACACCCACTGAGCTGATTTCCTGTATCTTGTCTCTGCTGGTCTCTGCACAGAGGACTGGCCATAATTTTGCTGGGGGCAGCTCTCCACTCCTGCAGAGATGGCCTAGGCAGTGCACGTAACTAAAACACTTTTGCTTCAGTCTTTTTAATGTTCACCTCTCTTTCTTATGAAATTATAAACATCAAGACATGCCTATAGAGGTTCTGAGTGTTGGTCTAGAAGGCTTCACTTGCATATTTTCAAACGTTAAGTGACCCTTCATTAACTTTCTTACAAAGAAGCATATGTACAAATCTTTCCTGCATAAGACAACTCCCACTTCTTGAAGGGTGATGTGGGATCACAGCATTGCTTAATCACATCTAATAAAGAGTTACCAGCATTGTCTGTTTAATTTTTGTCAGGTGTTCTTGGAATTTCTCTGTGGAAGTTAAACCTTTTCAGTAAATAAGTGTCATTAAATAAAAAGAAAAGTTTTGAATATACTTAGAAGTCTTATTTCCAAACTCCAGTCAATAGGAAGTAAATAATTCTGCCCAGCTGTATGCCTCCTGAGGATGAACAATTGGTGAAACTAAATATTTAGTGAATTTCACTTTTTTTTTACCTGCAAAAAGATTCTTGGTCTTTCCAGAGGCAGTCTTGATGGATTGAGCAAGAAGCATGTACACTATAATTTTTCACTATATTATAATAAAGTGAACTTTTTCTAAATGTCACCATTTAAATTTCATGGGGCATGAAATCTACTTTTGAAATTAAAATTAAAGCCCTTTCCCAAATAAAAAGTCTAATCTTATAGCCAAAAACTTCATATTTCCTGACATTATTAACTTTGGAGGGCTGCCTGTAAGATGATAAAACTAGCTGACATATTAAAACTGAATTTCCTTTATATAATTATGTTACAGAATATTTTAAATATATAAGGTTGCAAGACTAATATTAATGTGAATTTAGCAGTATTTTCATTTACTAGCAATAAATCTAAATGCCCTTCATTTTAACATGCTAATCATAACATAAATACTAACATATTATTTCTGAAGAAAACTATTTTTGGACTTAAAATGGTGCTTAATGTCAAAAAAGATAACACTGCAGTAATCTCAAGGAAGCTCAACATTAAATATACTCACTTGCTATTGAAGTTATAACACATGCTGTATTTTCTGTTTGAAAACGTGAAAAAATATTTTTATCACATTCTGAAGAGTTGTAATAGCACTCATACTTTATAGCAATCCAGTTAATTTATTCATTATTGTGACACCTAAAGCCAAGGCTTTTTACAGTGATTTTAAAAGAAACATATAAACAGAACTGAAGATTTTCAAATGTCCTAGCTCAGAGTTTCTGAAACTCAAACTAGACAGAAATAAAAAAGAGAAACCCATAAAACTCTTACAAAAAAAACCCCATAATATCTCTTTGGAGGCTATTAGGTATTGATAAAAAATTTGCTTTTTCTTTAGTTTGGTTTTTGAACATTAGACTTGGTCTTATTTCCATTTCAACAGTCTGTGTTACAAGCAGAACAATAAGATAGACAGAGGTATAAAAATAGAGTTTACTTTTTAGGTCAATATAGCATCCTCCCCTGATGCAGAACAAATACTGAAGACTTTAATCCTGTGTTATTTAATATCTTACTTTACCATAAAGCCCAGACATATATTAGAGGATAAAACATCTTGAGAAAATAAGCATGAAATATCAGCTGTGTTCACAGCTTCTTTATGGTGAAAAAGTATGGAAAAGTTACCAACTTTTTTCATAGGTATCAATAAAATGTGCTTTCAGATGTTTAATTCAAAAGGAAAAATAAGTCTCATGGCTTAGACACTGGGCTGAATTTTGAAATTTGAATTTTGAAAACCCAGTTTTAATTTCTGAATTCAGAACTCCTCTCTACTCTCATACTTGTTAATTTTATCATCCTCTAATCTACAGTGAATTTTACCGCTCTCCCAAGAACTGGTCCTAGATCACTTACTTCACATTCCAGCTGAGAGATCTGTGCTTTCCCTGACCCTTTAAACTTGGAAATCTTCTCTTTACCTTTTTTGTAGGTAATGCATCATCAACAGATTTGTCCAGGATGATGCTGTGCTCAAATCAATCTGTTGGTACCAGGTGCATCAGTCAAAAAAGCTGCTGCCAACCAAAGATTTTTTTTTGTCTCAGTTGTATCTCTTGCCTTGAGTGTAATGGGATCCATGCCCATTCAATGTTGCAAGTCCCCCATAAAAACTTGTTCAGTTTCATTTTGCTCTGGGGCTAAGGGCAGATGACACATGCTAGCACCAGTGCCAGCACCGTGACACACCACAAGAGGAAGTGCACGGCAGCACAGGTAGCACAGACCACAGCTGGGATTCCCCTGGCTACCCCCAAAGCCACAGATCTGGGTGTGCTGTGACATGGGCTGAGCATGAAAAGCAAGGAGCTGGTCAGTCCTGCTACCCCTTTTCTCCTGTGATTTCATGCATGAGGTGATTTGTGAAACTTTATTCTGTAACTGTTTGCTTTGACCCTCCTTTGCATTATGAAATTGAAAGACAGATGTTTAGTGCTGAAAAAACAAGTTCAGTTACAGGGCTGCTGAGTTCCCATATTTCCATGCATCTGTACTGTAGAACTCAGTGTTGTCAAGTGCCCAAAGTTCACAGAAATAGGCCTGCGGCAGCACAGGCTGAGAATGAAAAGAAAAAAGAGAAAGTAGCAATGCCCTTTAACCTTGATCAGAGTAATTGTGTGGTGTTTCAACAGAGAACCTTTAAACATCCTCCTTGAGCTAGTACTGTTATGATAACTTGAGTAATTTGAGTAAAAAAAAAAAACTGTTCTTGTTTTGTATAATAGTGTTCTCTTAAATTTCAAGTGTGTTATATGTAGGGATGCACAGGCACACACACACACACACCTACCACAAATTTTTTTTTGACATTCCCACTAGATAAAAAGCACTTGAGTCACTGCCTCTTGCAGACACCCAATTGCATCTGCCTGCTATAAAAGAGCATTAAGTGATCTCTCTGTGACAGTTCCTTATCCAATTCCAATTTTAAAAAATTAAAAAGCATAAAATCATCTTTATCAGCTGTTTAAACGTTACTATATTACACATGATTTGGGCAAGGACTGTTCACATGATCCCTTGTACCATCTGAAGCTTCTGTTGTCTTTAGGTATCAAAATCTTGAAGCTCTCAAGGATAGGTTTAAGCATAATTAACTACAGACTTGAAAAGGCTGCATTCACATTTGCAGCCAGAGGCTCCTTTACTTGGAGAAAGACACAGTCCTAGACAATTCAAGGGATATATCTTAAATGCTCCTTAGGAATTAATCACCCTTAGCAGGTGCATAACAGTCTTACTTGGCTGACAAGGGACTCTAGGCTGACTAGATCATATTTCAGCATCTGACTTTCAGACGTTTAACAGTGGATGGAGGAAGCCAAACCCACTTGTCTGTGGGTTTAATTGTCACTATGAATTGTTACAATAGAAACACTAAGTTTCCTGCCATTGACAATCTTAGAGACAAGGTTTATCATCCATTAAAGAAGAACATTTTGTCCAATATCCTTCAAGATTTCTTATGTGAATCCGAGATTTGAAGCCTGCCATATGTGCAGACACCAGATGTCCTTTTCAACTGCCAGATAAGGTAATAAAAGACAGCAAGGATATGGAAAGCCATTATACCTACCTGAATGCTGCAAACCTGCAGGAAATGTAAAGTTGTTGCTACTGCAATACACGCCAAAAATGCATGTGGCATGCCGCATCATATCTGTAAAGAACAGTAGCCAAAAAATGTTTTGAAGATGTCAGATCAAGGAAAGTACATTCACTCCTATTTTATTGGAAGCATTTTCAAATTACAATGCTGTCTCACTGTCATGAACATAAAGCTGTGACTTCCTTTGGTTTTCTATATCACTTCATGCAGATTTTCTAAAAATGCTTATGAGACAAATGTTTTCAGAGACTAGCCCTATCACAGAAATTCCAACTGAGCTTTCATACAGGCTAAAAATAAGATCTCATTTGAGCAGCACTAACTTTTATCACCTTTATTACCTGTTGTCTTTTCTGCTGCAATCAATATGGTGAATGTCTATGCAAATGAAACATTTTCAGTGCTGAGCTGTGTATCCTGCAGGAGGCCACTGTACAAGTCTTACCCACCTTATACCGACTGCAGCATTTTGCTTTTGAAACATTAGGTGCCTCTCAACCTGAAACTTTCCCAGACCATGCTGAATAAGGAAGTGAAATTAAACCAATATTTTGCCAGAGTTCAGAAAACTTTAACTCAGTCTAGAGAATAGATTATTTCTAACCTGATATAAAAATAATCACTAAAACCTGCAATTGTTTGTTTTCAAGGGCATAGTAGAAATAAAAAGGGAAAAAAACAGAGACAGACGTTGCAAAAGAAGCAAATAAACAGATCAAATTTGAAGTTTCTTTAAACCTTCTGAGAGAACTTTCTATGGAACTGAGAAAGGAAATACTTCTTGATTTATATTTTGGAGGATGTGGTTCCATTTCCTCTCATATTATGAGGAGTCAGAAAGACAACTTAGCTTCTATGATCAATCTCTGATGAGGGATCTTGTTTTCATTAGACATGACTTATATCTAAAATCCTAAATTACTACTGTTTCATACTATGCTTCTGAATATGTTGCCATAAAGATATTCTAGGTTAAATCACTTTTTTTTCCATGTTCTTTGAGAACACAAAAGGTCCGACAAAAGTCACTAACTTGCCAAATGACCACACTGAGTTAGATCCTCCACAGGCTCACTCTGTCTCAATGAATTCATATTGTGTCACTTGAGTTTATGATAAGAACTTTTCAAGGTGAGGTTTTTTGGACAATATTTCTTGGGTTTTTTTATATCACCTGATTGAAGGTTTAACTGCTGAAAATTGTTAGATATTGTACCAGTGGATTTTTATAGCTGGTCAAACTAAAGTCAAATTACTGAATTAATGTATTTTAAAGTGAGTAAATTAGAAATCACATTAACAATTATCCTCTATAATCTGGAACAACACCAAAAAGACAGAACTAAAGCTCTACTGAAGCCAGAGTGATTTGCATTTTTGAAATCATGGCATTAGTCAACTAAAATAAGAAATAATCTTGTATTACCTAAAAGTATACCTCTTCTAATCAAATCACGCCAACAGCTTCTTATGCTTTACATCTGTTTATACTGAAAGAGAGGCATAATCTGTTGCTGTGTGTTTTTGTAAAGCCTGGCAAAATGAGGCTGTGAGCTCAGCTGGGGACTCCAAATGTTCTTGAAATATTTTTCAACATATCATAATCATAATCATTGATAACAATAATAACAGCAAATAATTGATGCCAGTGGATCTCTATACATGTAAGAACTCAGTAAAACATTACAAAACATTCTTATAATTTATGACTACAATTCTAACAAGGATAGTTATAACTAATAATAGTAATAATAACAACTAAGTGTAACAGTAAGCAAAATGGTATCTCTTAATGCAACTCTTATAGAAGCTTTATAAATATTTTTGCTGAAACCTAAAATAAACCTCCTTTTAAACTTCAAGGAGTTGGACTTGATGCCTAAGAAGATTTGTGTGTGCTGAAGTCTTCAACAGCTGCTTAAAATTAAATATCAAGAGTTTAAGGGTCTCCTTAACACTAATATCATAATTTAAATGGCAAATGAGGGAAATAAGCTGTCACCTAAAGACCTTTATAAAACACTATTTCAGAATTCCAAACTGATGAATACTCTACAGGCTTCTACATGTATCTCTTCTGACTTGTATTTTACAACTAATTTCATCTCGTGACAAAAGCAAGTGGAGGCAGCTATCTCCTATACTGGGGTTTCACATAAGTGTTCCTTCTTCCTTGAATAAAGCCCATGATTTAGAATTACTGTATGGAAATTCTAGCTTAATATATCTGCCAAAAGCACAGAAAGACTTTCAGTTCCTAGAGAGAGTGATGCCTCTCAGTGGTTCATTGCCCACATTTTATTCGTCACTGGGACAGCTTCCATCAGGACAGGAAAAAAAAATATCCCCATCTCATCCTTGCAGTACCTTACATTTTCTATAACAATCTGAATAATGTGAGAAGCTGACCAGTCTCTGCATCCACTACTCAATTTTCAGAACAGCAACTTTCTCTTGGCAATTCTGAAACTCTTCCCTGTCCTATCCCGACTTCTTCCCAGTTGTTCCCTCAGCATTGGAAAGATTTGCCTATAAAGCCAATCTTCATTTTTCATTCATTCTTCATTCTTCATTTTGTTAATATAACTGTCTTACGTTGTTTTAAACAACTTCTGGATGAGCATATTTTGGTTTTCATTATGACTTTAAAAAGTAGTGTGTCTTTCTGCAAATGCATAAGAAATAAGTATCATTCAGGCTCATGGTGAGGTCCTGGGTTACATGTGCCTTTTAGGTCATGTCTACTATTGAATTAATTTGACATTTGCACATGTAAGAGCAAGCTGACAGTCCACTGTGAACTGCAGAGGAAGAAAGGAGTCAAGCAATTTGGGCTCACACTGCCCTTAAATGTAAATCAAGGATCATTTCTAGCTGCAATTTAGACACAAACACAGTCTGCTGAAGTGACTGTAATCAGTAGCCATCCACTCCATGTAATTGTCTTACCCAGCAGAACAGCAGCACATAATATGTCTTACAAAATAAACCCCAAAACAAAGTAAACAAAACCAAAAATCTATGTAAACATCTAAATCTCTTTCCAAGACCAAATTCAGAATAATAGCTATGGGTGTTTTAAGATTCACCAGATAATTATCTTCTTGCTTGAAGGATGACCACGAACAAAATACATTCAAGAATTTTAACACAGTGAGCAGAATTTTATTAGCCTGACTCTGCTAATCAAAGCATCAAAGCAGATGGACTAGATCTACAGGAATCTATGTTTAGTTTGAAATAAATTGCATCATTCCAATTTATTTTGACAATCTCAAGTTAGCCTAGGCAGTAACAATTTAAGACATCAATACAAATTGAGACAGTTAAATACAGGGCATAAAAGGGTCAGACAAATACAAAAAAAAAAAAAAAAAAAAAGCAACCGTTGCAGAGTAATCCAAAGCAAAAAAAGCAGAATGCAGGTTTGAATAATGGTGCACAATTTGAATAAAGCATAAGAATATTAAAATGTATTTAAATACAAAATAATAGGGTGGAAGGACTAGATCAAATTCTTTGTCTTTGGGGACAAGATTAGTTCATTTGTATTTTATTTGGTTGATTGTCAGAAATTTTATGTCAGTGAGGCAACCAAAATCACTAAACATTTTTTTAAATGTCATTACAGCTTTTGGTCCATATTTTGATTCATCATTATGGTAAATTACTAATAGCTGAGGACTACATTCCATTAGCTTAGTAACAAACTGGATTATGTTTGAGGTTTTAATGAAAGATAGAATTCATAATTCAAAAAGAAATAAGGTGTTTCTTCTGTCCTTTCTTATGACAAATCTAAGGTCAGCTTCCTAAAAGTCTTATAAATCATGCTGAGGAAATCTAGACAATTATTATTTATTATTTTAAATTCTTCTTAAGGCCATTTTATGGTTTATAAGAAAGGATCCAGCTACTTCAGTATTGTTCATGGCAATGTTTACCCTGTGAAGACTCCAACATCTAGTAAAAAGTCAGCAAAGCAACCAATAAACAGAGGTGAGAGACAACATCTCAGCCTAAGTGTCTCATGAAGGAAGGTTTAGCATTATAACAGACATCTTTGTCACTGTGTGGTTTTTGGTGTTTTGGGGGTTTTCCCATTCTGTGGATGAATAAAAAGCCAAGATTTCCTAATTCAAAATGGAACTCTTATTTTTCTTTATACAAATTCACTTCTTATTCCTTGTTATATATACTGATGTAGGCTCTGAGATTTTTGTTTTGTTTTTACAGTACTGCACATAACAGAAGTACTGGGGTTGTGATTCTTAGATTCTATGATAACACAAACAATTATCTGTAAGAAAAACAGAAAACAAAAAATCTGTTTCAGTTGTTCTATTTTTCTTATGAGGGATAAACAAGAGTTTTGTGTCTTTGTTCATTAGCTAAAGAAACAAAATTAGACTGAGATTCCAGACTCTGACTGGTAGTCTAATGGGAATAAGGCAAATAAATGATCACAGAATTTGCTATTCCTCTCTACCTGGTAGTGCAAAACATTGGTAATTGGATAAAAGTACATTCGACTAATATTAACTATGATCAAGCATCAGATCAAATAAAATCATCTGTAATGTCAGTCGGAAGAAGGTATGGTGAAGAGTGGAATCTGTCAAGGGAGTGATAATCTGCTCTTTAATGTAGTTAGAGTAAAATCCAGAACAGCTTTGGATAGGATCTGACATCACACTTAAACAGAGCTCATTCTCAATGGCAAGGGATCTCATCTATTTCATCCACAGTGGCAACTGTTATAGAAATTGGTCAGGCAGTTACTTATAGTAGAATTTATCATGCACACAGGTTCCAGTAAATAGCTTGATTCCCCAAAACAGCAATCATGAAAACGTGTATCACCCTTGGCTAATCTGTCAATGCAACCATCTGATTAGCAAGGACAGAGGGAACAATGAAAGAAGAAGAAAAAAAAAATAAAAGAGAGAGAGAAAATGGGATGCATATCAAGACAATATACTTGCTTCCTACAGAAGAATTTTAAATAATTCTTTAAAGAGTATTGGCACAGTAAGACTGCAACAGTTAATGAGTTTTAAATTGTACAGAGAACAGTATAGGACTTCCTTCCAATTCCTATTTTAATTCTACTGATTTCATTGCAAACCTATTAAATAAGCATCCACTATTTCTACATTCACACATACAAGCTAAAATTTATACAAATATGCTCTCATGAGAAAATGGTGCTTCATCCTTTTGCAGAACACCCAAATGTACAGAAAATACAGCTAATAAAAACACTAAAAGACTTACTACAGGAACTAAAGAATCATCAGATCTCTCTAATTGCAAGCCATATTTCTCAGAACATGTCCTCTCTAACACATATCACTGTGCGCCTGTGCATTGCTTTAATTGCCTGAAAAAAACCCTCTCTCACACACTTGCCTCCTTGGGAGAAGCTGACAGCACAAATATGGAGTGGATGTTAATTATTCAATGCACTTACCATAAGACACTCAGGTATTATGACAATAAATGCAGTGTAAGAGCACACATAAAAAATAATAGAACAACCCACACTGCAAGAGTCTGACAAAGCTGGAATAAATTAAAAGCTGGAGCAGCAAGCAAACATTAATCATTCCACTAGAAAAATGTTCTTTAGCAGATTTTGAAAACCTATGTCCATGCTTCTTTTCTATTATTCATAATAGCACTAACCCATATTGCTTTTCAGACTGATTGATTTTCTCTTGGTCTTTTAGAATACTTAAGTATTAACTGCCTCTCTAAGGTCATCTGTGCCTCAACAAGACATGTACAGTGTCTGGCATGCCTTCAACAGCTGCCACTGAAAATACCTGTGTAATACTTTAATTTGGCCTTTAAAATTCTATGACTGCAAATCTATTCTAATCAAGAGAGGCTCTGAATTGTTCCATAAAGCCACTAGAAGAAATTGAAACAGCTCCAGACAACATGAGATCCAGCATAGTGTTTGTTATATATATATATATGAAAACAACTGTTCTTTTACAGAAACTTGAAAATGAAAACATGAGAAATGAATAAGTTTGACTTCAAGGTTAACGCAGCAGAAATCATTTCATTCCAATCCATTATCTTTCTAACCTGTGATTTAATTATTATTAATAATATATAAGCGATTGTGAGAATTCAGTGGTACTTAAAACAAAATTTATAAGGAAGGAATAACATTTTTATGTGCAGGTGCTCCTAAATATCAATACAGATTTTTAGAAAATAGAATAATCCTCTAGTTTAGATATTTACAAAATTACAAAGAAATATGTAGTCTACATCTGCCACCTACTGTAAGAATAAAATAATGCAGCTCTCCTACCTGAACCAAAATAGAAAGTTTAGATTGTCTTACGATAAAAAAAAAAAAAAAAAAAAAAAAACAAAAAAAAACACACAAATAAATTTTAAAATTAGGACCAAAAATCTAAAAAACAAAGAATTGCTAATAAAAAGGGGATGAAATCATAGGTGCACGCTAAAAATATATAAATCTATAGTTTGGAAAATGCATTTTTTAATTTGCTGTAATTTTAAAAATGGGGATTCAAACAGCATGAAGAAAATGAGCCTATAATTTTAGAATGTTTAGCACCACTGGGTGATTGCGTATGAGTAACAACTGTAAGCATCATAGTGAAGGTATGAATGTTGGACTGTCTTCAGTGCTTGCATACTTCTCTTAATATATAAATAGAATCCAGCTTTAAAATCTCATTAATATATGCAGAAGCAGTGTAAAAAAGTAACTCTTAAGTTGCAGTGTGATTTTATTGGGCAGCCCCTATAGATATGTCCACATTCAAGCACTGATTTCCCTATCATCTATACCCTTTTTCACTTTCTCCATAGACCTGTGTTGAATTAGTCCAACTGTATATACTCATGCCTATAGGCTTTGAGGCCATGGATCTTTTTCTGACTGCCCTATTTAGCAGCAGAGACCAAATTTGCATGAACTGACTGCAATGGTGCACAGCCATCAGCTTTTTTTACCTAATCAGGCCAGTAATAACATCACCTGGGAAAAGAGGTGGTGTCAAAGTGATATTAATGATATTAGAGCTGTATTAATAGATCTCTCTTTAAAGCACAGGCAAATATTTAGTGTTTACCTGGGCAGATTTGGACACATTCCTTATTGCACCCCCATCAACAGACCCAGATCCTGAACAGCAAAGAAGCTTCTTCAGCTGTTCACAGATTCACAGAATGTTCTGAGCTGGAAGGGACCCACAAAGGTCATCAAATCCAACACTTAAGTAGGCTCCTCCTTATGAATACTAACCATCAGCTTTGGGGGAAACCAAGATGGCTTCCTTAGGCTTCAAAGACCATTTTTTGGAATCCCATATGAAGAAGGTTTTTAAAACAAAATCAAGTCAGCTTGGAATAAGACTGTGACAAGCCTTCACAGAGGCATCACTTCACTCAAAGGCAGATATCTTCATCTTACCTCTCAACAGAAATTTGAGTGCTACCCTTTAACAGACTGAAGTGACTGAATGCCTGAAGAAAAACATCTGCTAGCTGAATAAACCTTAAGCCACATTACAGATGTCAGAATTATTTTATTTTAATCACAAAATATCCTTCTAATCTATTTCTACCTGAGAAGATAATATTTCTCATTTTCAAGGCATCCATCTGAATTTATTTGGTATTTCTAATGCTCACAATACCTACAATTTTTATATCATTCTTTCTGTACAAGGATGGCTCATGAATGAGACCTCTATCTTCAAAAAGAAAATGCTATTGAGAAAGTGGAACTTTTACAGAATGTGTTTCATTTAAAGTGTGTCAACCGTTTTCGGAATATATATATATAGAATATATCTATCTATATATAGATAGATATATTCTATATATACTATCTATATATAGATATACTATAAGCATTTAAGTTCATGGTCCTTTTTTTATTATTATTATTTTGTTTTAAATATTGCTCAGAAGTGCTTTTAAACTGTGAACATACAATGTCCCACTTGGAGGGATTACATCTAGCAAAATTTAGTCTGCTCATTTTCTTTTCTGTTCTTGGTTAACTTTCAGTCCTCACCCTCCAAGTCCAACTATCACATTGATCTCTTTATTTAAAATACCAGAATGGGCAAAGTTACTTTCATTATTTACTTTTGTTTTCCTGGGAAGGAAAAAGACACTGGGGATTTTTTTTTTGCTAACACTGTTGGCAACAACACTGTTTTCAGACAGGTATTTCATCCTTCAACCTGGTTGTTTTCCACTTGGATCAGGGAGATGCTGCTCTTTATTCCTAGCTCAGATAACCATCTTCTCTTTCATGGAGACTGGGGAATAGGTGAGTAGAGGATAATATACATCATACATCATCTGGGTTCAAAATGTGGTCTCAGGCCAGGCAGTTCATTTCTGTCCCACTTGCTGCTTCTTCTTGGGTACTCGCTGTAAAACTCAAGCCCTCTCATGTACCACTGCATTAGGTTCTGCTGAAAAAAAAAAAAAATAAAGGAAAAAAAAGAGAGCATACTAATGGAAAAAGGCCTATCTTTCATTGAAAGACCAAATATGAGCAGAGTGTCAGAGTTTATTCTGTTTGACAAGAATCCCTCCCAAACACGACAGGAAGCTACATTATCCTAATAATGAGGATTCCAGCTGAGGTAATTCAGGGAAATGCATGGACCAGTTTATGCAAATACAATGCCTCATTTAACACCTAGGATATACAGACAAGTTCAAGAAGGCCCAGTGTTAATAAAAGCATATTAGAAGATTTTCAGCATATTCATCACATTTTGCAATAGACATACCTGTCCTAGAAATTCAGTATGGTCTTTAGGGGATTTACTGTATATTTCTGAACAGCAGAGCAAGTACAGCATGGTTTATAGAGATTTGCTACTATAAAAATGCAGAAGGCAGCGACCTGTATAACTGCATATAATGCTGCTATCCAAGCTTTGCATTAAGAGGAATTTCTTTCTCTTACCCTACCCTCTCTGTCTGCAGAAGAGGATTTGAATTGCAGATAGCATCAGTCATCTTAATGCCACACTGTTAACCACCTGTGTGTTTCAGGTACTAGACACTAATGTCAATAGAAAGCTACTATACCAGAAGGTGTATCACCTAAGAAATAACCTTTCTTTTTCTTATTTTTTCCTTATTTGTCTTGCTTTATTAGGACTTCATTTCCATCCGCTCTTTCCATTTTAGAAGAGCCCTTCCTTAGACACTGTGCGACTCCAAGTGGCATTGGAACTTCAATACTTGTGTATACAATTGCTCTGAAAATCACAGCTGAATGCAGGCAAAAGGCCCAGAATCACGGCAGGGGAGTGCCTTGCTCTGTTCATATTTCAAGTGAAGCATGCAGATGGGAGAAACTACATATGCCCAAGCTTTTATATCTCTTCATACACACAGAAACTGAAAAAAATATTTGTCAATTTAAATTAAGTTTCTCTTACTTAAAATAACTGAGAACACTGTCCATCTCTTTTCTTCCTCGAACAATAATTCCCAAAAAACATAGTTAAAATTGCAAGACTAGATAAGTAACTGCTTTTTTTCATTTACCACTATGAAGGACTATTATAGCACATCTTGGTCTGGATACCACCTACCTGTGGTAGTGGTATACAGTATATAGTGGTATAAGTTTGTTTTATTTTTTCAGTCCACACAGTGAGCAGGCAAACGCTCTTATGCAGTTGCAGTATCCCCCTCAGACAAATAAGGTAGCTTGCAGTAGCTTGCTCAGCCCACTGCTAAGTTTCTTAATAATTGAAATTAAGCACAAAAAAGCAGGAATTAGTGGATTATTACCCATTAAAGGCACTGTGGTGAGAGGAAAGTTGCTTCTGTTTTCTATCTTCTAAATACTGATCCAAGGCTTGCTGTCTCTGTTTCTGACACAGAACTCAAACATGTATGCTGTGTGCATGTATAAACCTTACTACTAATTTTGCCACAGAGACCTATTCTTGTTCAATAAAGGGCTAAATTTGGCCCAGTAATTTGCTGCACATTATAGCAGATGACTTTTAGGATAGCTGGTGACCTTCTAGACACCTCTGTCTTTGGAGCCTTTCTTCAAAATTGAACATAAAACAAGTCAGTAGTGCAAGACAAAAATATGCTATAGAAAAATTATCTTAAAAAATTATATATTTCTGAAGACTCAGTCTCAGACTGGTTTGTGGTTTAAATATGTCAGTTAAATTAACCTACAACTGAGAAACCATGAGAAAAGGATTGACCTGCTGAGTGTTATGGTGTCAAAAAGACAGGACTACGTTATAAAAGGTCTATTTGCTAACAAATTATCAGGACTCAGGGTTACCACTGGAGAATGCAGCAAAGCCAGAGATTCTTTGAAAATAAAAATGTCCACTCTTACAATCACAAAGAATGGACTAATTTCCTTCACTCTCTTTTCTCTAATCCCTGGCCAGTGAAACTTATTGCTTCTAGTTACAAGGGCAGTATAGCAGAATCATTCACCTTATGTTGTATTATGAGGCTATAAGAAAAAAAAAATGGTCAAAAGCTGGATTCTTCAATTTATTTTCAATACCTATTGTTAAAACAAGCTACATAGCCACTTTCTCAGGATTCTCTAGAATCTCTATGAGTATTTTATCAGATTTCAGATTAAATTGATTATACCAAACAAAACACAAATATGAATCATGGTTTCCTACTGAAAACTAACTAACTAACTGACTAAATAAATAAAGTTGCTTTGTGCCATTCCTGTGGAGAGAACTAATTATTGAGTTGATGAACCTGTCTCCTTTGGGATCCCCTCTTCCCCAAGGACTGTATGGATGGCACACATCTACTGCAATTATTCCTAGACTGCAAAAACACCCCCTTTTCTGTTGAGGATGGCCCTATGGGGAGCTACCCAGCTGCTTATACAACTGTATTTCAGAACATGAAGACTCTCAAGGAGAAAGGAATACTTCAAAAACTTCTAGATTTTTCATCTGTGGTTTGCTACCTGTGTTACAAAAGGTCTGCCAGGCTTTTAACCGAGAAAATTACCTAGAAAATTCACAGCATAGGAAAAAGATAGCATTTTACATAGTGTAGGACAGGTGCTCCTGAATTCCCGTGTTTTTCATAGTGCTCTCATCCATAAATTACAGTCTTCAGGTGCTACCTACTGGGAACCAAGGCCGTGTGAAAAGTGATCCTGCACTTGCTAACCAGCAGAGGGGGCAGGATGAGTAAGGGACAGTCAAATAGAGAACAACATATTTGCATTTTTATTCTTTAGGGACAACACTGGAAAAGTTATTAAAATCAGTTTTGAAAAGTAATTAATAGTCTCTAATAGTCTTGTCTTCTCTGTGTACAGGTCTGATAAGTGTACAATTTCATGTCAGGATGTTACAGTGCGCTCGGGCTATGCTTTTCCCCTTTCAGGAACCCCTGTGACTGGAATCAGATAAACAGGGTCCCTTCCTTCCTGCTCTGCCAAACTGGTTGGCAGAGAGCCAGAAAGCCCTCCCTGTCCAGAGCCTAGATAAGGCCATTCCTGTTTGCTCTCTTCTTCCCCTTCATCTCATGGATTAAACAAGCTTGGAGAACCACATCGGGAATTGGAGCCTCTTTTGTATCTTTGCCCATCCCCTGACCTGCCTTCCCTTAAGGCCCCGCATATCTGGGCTGGCCTGGTGATTCGGGGGCTGAGAGGGTTAGGCTCGTCATCAGGAGTTCTGCTCTGGCATATGCTTCTTTCAATGCAAAAGCAGACTAGAGGTGATGGTTTCCACAGTAGATCCATAAATCTGCCACATAAAAGAGCCCACTTTCTAATGGTGTACTAAAAAAAGATAGCTAGCCCTGCACAGTCCCTTACATGCATTAAAATCTAGGTGTTTCTACTCTAAAGAGAAGGATTACGGCATGGAACATCATTAGTAGTACAAAAAATGAGCAGCAGGATGATGTCCCTTGACAGGTAATGCTGTAAAAACCCTTTTGTCTTGGAATAAATATTTCTAAAAGCCTAATTTGTCATTACTGATTAAAAATCAATGACGTAACACCCATAAGGATTGTGGCCCCTGAGCAAAGTGCAAAGTGCAACATAAAAAATGTGTTATTATTATTGTTTTGGTTTATTTTATTTTATTTTACTGTGCAAATGCTTACACACAGAGCAAATCATCAAGGGGGTAAAACACATGCAGCCTACAGCAATGTCTAGCTATCTCAAAGGAAGTGATATCTATTACACAGCACTGCAACAGTGCAGCCTCCCCCTGCACTGAGAACTGTCCCTTGTGTGCATTATGCTCTGCTGTACCAACACAAAGGACAGGGTTTGTCTCACCTAGCCTGGGATGCCAACAGCATGAGCTGTTCACTGCAGGATCCAGGGAGACAAATAGGCAATTCTAGAGCACAATCCTTGCCATTTATTTCAGACCTGCAAATTAGGATAAGATGAACTGCACCCTAGAAAGGGGCCCAGAGTGATTAGAGCACATGTTGAAGTCTGGATTTGAGAAATGAAGCCCACCCACGCTGTCTGCTCCCGAGGGCCCATTGTCTCCACATACTAGGCAGGCAAAGAGCAGAAGCTGAAGCACTGGCAAACTAAAACAGTGCTGTTATGGCTCACTGCTTTACTCACTGGAAAAGCTGACTTCAGGGGGATTTTTTCCCATAGTGCCTGTCTAAATTTTAATTAAAATATTCCAAATTCAATGAGCAAATTTGTCACAAACCTTAAAGATATTAAAAAAACTAATAAATCAGTATGATCTCCAAAACTGAGCTACACTCTAAAGCTGTCTTCATGCTTCACCAAGGAGCCTTTGACTAGAATTTTGCTCCAAACTGCCTGATTTCCTGATACAGCTGTACAGAAAGATTACAAAACCAGTCACAATTTGTACTGTCATTACCCTTCTGCAACCAGCACATTAAGGTTGCAATTTACCTGCTATTGTGAGACTCAGAACATTTCAGCCACTATTTTAGCAAACTACCTTAATCACAGAAGTGATGGAGTGATAAAAATGAAAAAAATTGGGATTTGGGGATTCTAATGGTCATTTTGAACTCAAACTGAATCACAGCAATGTTAGAGTGAGTGGAAGAATGATATCTGTTCCTGTGATTGCAAAATATAAGAGTTGTATTCTATTTTTAAGGGTTTTTTAAAGGATGAGAAAGTATATTTGATGTTAATGTTGAGGTAATAATTACATTGGTTTGTTGGTTAGAATTACCTGAGACACCCAGACATTCCGATTTTCCCTCCAGATTCTCTGAAGGGAATAGAACAGCAAGCAGCATCTTGTGTCATTTGCTGACTGCTTCCATTTTTTTTCTATTGCCTTTAGTTTATTTTATTTCAGATGGTTTATTCCTGCCTAATAAACTGTTCCAATAGCAGTGGCCTGTTGCTGTAGGACTGTTTTTTTATGATAATATCAAGGAAAAGAACATTCATCTGAGAGCAAACCCTAACATTGTTGCATTCTATATAATCTCTAGTTGTAAAGTCATTCAAAGTATTTTTAACTACACAGAAAATATGTCCCTTTGCATACAATATTTCACTTTTAATGCTCCTATGTTCATGACTTTGAATATGCAGAAGATAGATGAGTTTTGTTCTAGTTCTGAGAAAAGAGATCCTGTCAGAGTTCTTGTTGAAATGGGCACATCCCATATGGCAATCAAATTATTTTCTCAAGCTGCATGATTCTAATACTACATTTCAATAGTACTCTAAAGCTGCACAGTGGCATAAAAGAGGTTAATTATATACGAAGTCTCTGCAAAAGCCGCTCATATTCTAAGATTCCACTCATTAGGGAATTTTAACAGGTAGTTAACTTCAGGCATACTTTCCTTAATTTAATGGGGACTATTTGAGCATTTGAAACAATGTATCTCCTTCAGTACCCTCGTGAACTGGGACCTAAATGAATAAAAGGTTATTATATGTTCTTATAGAACTGATTTTGAAGAAGGCAAATATTCTGCTCTCCCTAAGATCAGTTTAGTGGCTGTTGCATCCACAGTATAAGTGGAATTTTATAGCTCTTCTAAAAATTCTGGAATTGGAGTTTCACTCTAAGGATAGCAAAATCCATCCATTGACTTTTCATGAGGAAAATTAAATTTGCATGTAAGAGGGATGTAAGGACATTTTAATTTTAATGTACTGCACAGTCATATCTGGATGCATATAAGACAGATTTAACTTTACCAGAAACAGTTACTTATTTAAATTAGGACAGTTGCAATTCAAACACACATCTACAGACAAATGCCACCAGGACTTTCCTCAGACAAAAACTCAATACTAAGCAAGTTCCTCGGACAATGTATCACACACACTGACATGGCATGCTCATACAGTCCAGGAGTTCATATATAATCTAATTTTTTTTTAATAACAACAATCCCAGTGTTAACATGAATTATTTTGGTGCTGTTTAAGCATTGGAAAATCTTCACTGCAAGCATCAAAGAGTTAAGTCAAGTATTCATGACTTCAAAATCCTGTAATCCTCCTGTTTGAACTCCTTTACCCAGGTCCTGCAGACACATGTCAAGCAACCCATCATAGTCAGTTCTCATTGCTGTTACCTAAAAGGATTCCCTGCTGCAGAACAGTCCTGTGCTGCAATAGGAATGGCAGGATACTGAAAACAGACTCTTTTATAACAACAGGAGCTTCATTTATTGTGCACACATACTGTATGAGTAGTCCTGGGTTTCCGACCAGCATGCTTGAGCTTAATTACACCTGCTGTAATCCTGAATCACCAGGCAAAGGCCTGGAGTAGTACTTCAGTGCCTTGCTGAATTCAAAGAATAGCTGAGATGGAGCCTGCAGACAACTAATGTGCTCCAAGAACAATGCAACAGTCGTTTCATGGGGCGAACTGAGGGATTTCAAAGGAGCTGCCACAGAGACTACACATTGTTGAGAAGCTAGAGGTACTGTTTTGTGTACTGCTCTTTTCTCTAACACTTGCACTTGGAGCTAAGCTTTTCAAAATTAAATGAAATATGAAGTCTCCTGGATTAAATTCAGGAGGTGATTTGTTTTTCAGCTGCTGGCTGTTTGTTTTTTTTTTTTTCCAATGTATACATCCATTATTTTTCTACCTTGTAAATAAGTCTCTTTCCAGTTTTCCTTCTTTCTGCAGGATCCAATGTTTCCTTCATCTTTTGTGTGTTACTGCCTAGCACAAGTGAAAATTGGGGTCAGCATTCTGGTTTATCCCCCAGAGTTATTTCTGTAATCTGGAACTTCTGCTTCTTTTGCAGTCCACCTTTCTTGTAATGCAAGGGTGGAAATTCTCTGGTTCCTGGGCAACTTCTGACTCTCAAAACATTCAAGGCACAAGACTTGCTGCTGTCACAAGCAATATATCTTGCTTGAGAAGGGCTGTACTCTTCATGAGCCAAGGATCCTCAACTGGCTTTAGAGAGGAGAGTGTCTCTTTCTTCATGTAGTCATTGCCATCTCTGGTGTCTCTGCAGCTGCATTCAGCATCCAGAATGTGTTTTAAGGCTCTCAACCAAATAAAAATAATTAGTTTCTAACTAATTTTTGGGAAAGCTCCAAAATCTTACTTTACTGTGCCCTTGTTTTTAACGCCTCAACTATATTCCAGCATAGGTATTTTTTCTGCTAGATCAGATAATTCATTTGGTCCACAGCTGCACTTACATACTCTGCTAAACTTCTCAGTTCTTCATCGTAGTAAAACCCTTACTCTACATAAAAATTAACTGTATTTGTTGATTGAAATCTCTCTTCCACTAAATAAAATAACTGTTGAAAATGCATTGGAATAGAAATACAGACCATAGTGAAAGTCACTGACAAGTTACACAAAATTTCTGTTTTCATATGATATTTTAGGCAAACTATAAGGTATCCAGCCTGTATATGATTCATCTCTAAGACAAAAAGTGGAGAATGCATATTAAATCATCTTTCAAGGGTTTTTTTTGGGACAGCAGACTAATAAAAGTAATATATAAGAAGAAACAAAAGATGGTGCTGGGGGAACTTCCTACAGGGATTTAAAATTCTAGGGATAAGGAACTTTGTGGTTAGCTTACCCTAACATGAAACAGCTTCAAAGAATAAACATGTCTTTATGAATAATATAGTATTCAACTATGTTTGACCCCACCATAAAAATTTATGCCAGGATTTCCCTTTGGATAAAAAGTAAACACATCACATTTTCAAGTTACCTTTCCCAGAAGCTCAAACAGAAGCTGTGTTATAACCTCACTGGGAAGGCAAGGCATCAGTCTGCATCTGAAATACTGCTAAACAAAAACACTCAAGGCAAGAAGTTTGAGCAGTGGTGTTTCCATCACCTGAACTGCTTAACTCCTAGCTACAGAGGTCAGGTTTAAACTGTGCCCAGTAGCATCCCCTGGGGCAGTGCCTAGGCAAAGTTCAGGAGATACCCATGCCATCTGCCATTTCTAATATGTGGTCTGGATTAGACTGCATCAGCCTTGGCTCCCTTCACACACTGTATCTCAACAGGGCTTGCAGATCCTGAAGTGTCCCTGCTGGCCCCTGTGACACATCCCAGACTTGTAAAAAATATTCTCAGACTTGTAGTATGAATTTGCTAACCCAATGAACTTCCTTCATGTTGTTTCAGACACTTTGAACTGAAAAACAAAAAGGAAAAAACCCCAAACAAACATAACTCCCACAAAATTATAACTATTTTCTAAGAACAAAAAAGCATGGCATGAAGCCCAGAAGAGATCCAGAGCCAAGTGAAGTTTTATTTCAGCCAAGATGTAATACTTGGCCTTAAGACCAGAGGAAGGTCCCTTACCATGTTTTATTTGGCAGTAGAGAAGTAGTCACTGCATCCTCCTATTTTATCATCTTCACAACATTAGCCAGTAGCAGATGTTAAGAGGAAATGTGTATGAAAAGATTCCACAGGCACACCTTTCCAAATTGTAGAAATCCTCTGGTTCAGGATCTTCAGGTTCAGATGTTGACTCAGAGCACTGTTCTTGATCATTATTTTGTTCAGTACTATTATTTGGGCTAACACACACTTTAGATTTCCAGAACACCTTGCCACAGATGAGCCCTACAACTTAATGTTCTGTCTCTGTAGAGAAAAAAAACAAACAAACAAGCAAACAAAAAAACCCAAACTTTCTGTCATTTAAAAATCTACTGTGCAATTGTTTCATTGCACCTTGAATTTCTTTTCATTAAAGACAGTTTATCTACAAAGCTCCTTCTCTCTGAAACGCTTCCATATCTTGGCCCATACTGCCTTATGTTTCTTATCTTCCCTAATTATATTGTGGGCCTTTCTTGTCCTACTTAAATCCTGTGGACTTTACTGCCTACCTTAATCAAGATGTGGTGATCATATGTTGTTTTAAATATATATATATATATATATATATATATATATATATATATATATATATAAATAACACATATGTACATTATATGTAGTGGATACACCATAGCAAATAATTTCCTTTCTTAATAAGTCTAACATTTCCTAACATTGCACTGCATTTTGACCTACTGAGCATTGAGTTGATGTTGTCAGAGGACTACCATAACGTCTCCAGGACTTCTGCTAGGGAATCATGGATAAATTACAGCTCAAATGTGTACATATAAAAGTCATATCAACAGACCATCATCTGTTTTTTCTGTTCATTTTTATTAACCTGTAAAGAAACTAATCATTCATTTTAAAATAATATTAAGGTACAAGAATTTATTAAAAATTTTTCTCATGTTACCAACTTCATGGAACAAATTATACTTACCTACAAGAATAAAACACAAACGCTTGTTCATTAAGTAGTTAAACATCTAACTCTTTCAAGTCTATGATCCTTTGTTGTGCTGATGCCTTAAGGCTGATTCTGCACTACTTGCAAACTATAAATCAAGAGCAGAATAACTCAGATAACATGACTGACGGACTCAATATACAAGCTTCTACTTACGCAATATAATAGTGGTTATGGAGAAGCACAATTCCCTACCATTAATAGCGCAACTGCAGCTGCACCTATTTATTTCTCTGTATTACTCATAACAAAACAGTAGCATTTTCTGCCTCCTTTGCTCTCATGTAAATGACTTCATAAGCAACAAGACAATGATGAAGTACTCTTTTTTTCTACTCTCTCTAGTTTAATGCCCCCTGAGGCTGTGCAAGACAAGATTTTTGTCCCACATAATTTAATTTTACACCGAAAAAACCCCAGTAATATATAAAAATAAATAAATAAATATTTAAGGAGATTTTGTGAAGCAAAGATTTTAATCTTAAAAAGGTAAGAGCAAAGAAGGAACTTTCTATCATGTAATCAACCTCCCCTGGCTACTACTTGAATTTCTTCAAATAAACATTGCTGCAAAAATACTACTTAAACAGCAAAGAAATAACAAAAATTCCATGCGGCAACCATTTCCCAAATAGAGAATCAAAGAAGTCTCTATGGACCTATAGAGTGCATTCCTGACAGAAAATAGTAATATAACATGTATTTAAAGCAACTGAAGAGAGAGAGCATCCAACTTTTATTCAAAACAAATTCATAATATATTTAATTATTCATTAAAACTTTTACTTATCAAACTCTATTATTTCTTATCCTGAAACTATAGTTGACATGTAAAATAAAAGGAAAATTTTTGTAAATTGTCATTTAAATATAATTTTATTTCTCTTCTATTGAATTACACTCCATCGAACAATAACTGTCTTTACTGTATCTTTACTTAATAACTCATTTTTCATATTATTCAAGTGCTTTCAGGGCTTTGGAATTGTGTTTCTGGGGTCTAATTTTATTAATTTCTAATATAACCATTTTACAGAGTCTCCAAAGAAAAAGTCAGAAAGGAGCTGGCACAATAAAATAAAAATGGCACAATAACATAAAGAGCTGATTTTTGGAGAGGGCCACTCTGTGAGATTTGAAAGTTATCATTATCCCTATAGAGCAATTCAATTTGAAATTTCTGAACTTAGTTATACACTTTATAAGGCATTCTAAAGATGAGAAGAAAGACTATTTGGAGCTTTAAGAAAATGTTGGTGGCATTTAAATGAAAGACTACCCACTCCTTTTCATGAATTTGTTTCAGCACATTACCCTTGTGTAAACAGGACTACTAATTTCTTCTTAAGAATAGGTAAGTACTGAATAAGTTTTTTTTTAAAAATCAAAGAAACAGCTTTCTATGATTTTCTAGGTGACTTTATTGGATCTCACGATATAAAGGATCTAGGCAAAAAGAGTGGGTTTTAGTTCAGTCTTTCCCTACTCTTTCTTGTAATATACAAATGAGCTATTGTCAACTAGGACCACTACTTGCTCTTGCAATACAATGCGTAGCCTCACAGTATATTTCTTAACATTTAACAGAATGTTAAAAAAGGGATCAAAGAATACTGAAATTCCAGGGCTGAGGTCAACACAGATGTGCCCAATAAAGGCTAGTTTTTACTTTGGTTCACAACTGGAGGAAAAATCCAGTGTTTGTCCTTGATGAAGAGAAGTAGCTGCATACCTGAGTACACCATTCACAGTTCTGCCAGTAGAGGAGGTTCCCAGACAGGCAACATGTGCAGAATTGCAGGATCTCCACTTCCATTTCTGGATCAGAAGCTGTTTTATGGTTTGGTATGCCATTGATAGGTACACACCATTTGGATAAGGACAACATTTGCAATGGATTCCAAATCCCATTTTCTACTGACCTTAAGGCATCCTTTTTCTTGCTGTTTTAAACACTAGAAATTTGTGCTAGATGCCAGGCACCCACAAAAGCCACTCACTGACTCCCCTCTGCAGCTGGACAGAGGAAAGAAAATTTAACAAAGGGTTCATGGGTTGGGATAAGGACAGAGAGAGATTGCTCATCAAATACCATCATGGGCAAAACAGCCTCAGCTTAGAGATATGAAGGGAATTTTTAAATTAAAGAATCAGAGTGGAATAATGATAAGTAAAATAAACCCTTAAAAAACACCACACCACCACCCCTCCCTCCTTCCCAGCTTTACCTCCTACTCCAGAAAGCGCCAGAAAGCATAGAGGTTATGGTCAGTTTATCACCTGAGGCTTC
This sequence comes from Vidua macroura, assembly GCF_024509145.1. NCBI lineage: Eukaryota > Metazoa > Chordata > Aves > Passeriformes > Viduidae > Vidua > Vidua macroura. Next base: position 43,120,337 of record NC_071572.1, on the reverse strand, counting down.
TCCTGCTGCTCAGAAAGAGGAGTCATTCCCCTGCTGCACCATGAGGTCCCTCCCATAGGAGACAGCTCTCCACGAACTTCTCTGATGTGGCTCCATATCACTAGCAGCAGCTCTGGGCAACCTGCAGAATATGGGTCCATCCCATCGGCAACAGTCGCAAAATTGCTGCAGTGTAGGTCACTCTTCCACTGTAGTGGGTGCAGTCCTCCAAGGACAGGCTGCTCCAGCCTGGGACCAGGGCCTCTCTCTCCACAGGTCTCCCATGGGTTCACAGCCTCCTCCAGGTTTCCACCAGCTTCAGCACGAGCACCTCCACAGGCTGCAGGTGGATCTTTCCATCCCTGTAGACCTTCATGGGCTGCAGAGGCACAGCTGCCTCACCATGGTCTGCACAACAGACTGCAGGGGAATCTCAGCTCTGGTGCTGGGAGCACCTCCTGCCCTTCCTTCTGCACTAACCTTGGTGCCTGCAGAATTGTTCTTCTCACATTTTGTCACTCCGCGCTTCTCTGGCTGCACATAGAACTGTCCCCTCACTTTCTCTTTTGATATCACAAAGGCATTACCATCATTTCTAATTGGCCCAGCCTTGGCCAGAGGCATGTCCATCTTTGGAGCCAGCAGGGACTGGCTCTGCGGGACACTGAGGAAGTTTCTGGCAGCTTCTTACAGGAGCCACCCCTGTAGCCCTCTCACTACCAAACCCATGGCCATGCAAACCCAATACAATTTGATTAAATCAAAATCCTGACAATGATTTTAAGCTGCATGAAGGTTATAATGTACATAAAAGGATATTTTCAGTCCAAGGATGCTTAAAACTCTGACAATATAATACACACCACTGTTTTTATTGCCTGCAACTTACAGGGTTTGGCTGAAAAACAAAGAAAAAAATTCTTCACAGTAATTGTCTCTATTAATTTGATGGCTAGAGATCTATCCAGCATGAAGCTCACATGCTATGTTCTGCATGCCTGGAGCTTTCCAGTCAGTGGAAAGTTAGCAATGAGTTTGCCAGAGTCTTGTGCTATCAGGCTAAGACCCTAACCAATATACATTTAAATATTTCCCAGAAAAAATTATACTGTTTCTTCATAACATAAGAGAGACAGTTTATTACCACCAGCGCTCATCCTCCTGTTCCTTCTGAAAACATTTGTGCCACAACCTTTAGGAATGGAAAATCACATGCAAGCTGGAGAAACGCAGGGTCAAATCTAAGATGGGGAAGAAGTTGCCTTTAGTTAGCTGCTACGTGATTATGTAAAAACAGACCAATGGTCTTTCCTGATGAAATAAGTACTACCTTTCACAGTCTTTCCCCAGGTGAAATGGTTAAATTATCAGACTCCCAGTTTGAAAATTTAATATTTACATACTGGCATCAGGCTTTTCAAGGCATAGATTAACAGCAGAAAAAAACCTGCCCAGACATAATTACCATATTAAAAGACAGCAGGTAGCAAGCTTTTGGAAGCCTTTTTTACTTAGAACACAGCAGAGGGTAAAATTAATTTCTCAATTATCTTAAGTCAACCTGTTAGAGCACACTTCTGAGTCACAGGTACACTTATCAACAGCATCAATTTTTCACTAAATTTCTCCATTTTTTCAGTCCCCAAAAAGTTAGCTAGACCTACTGGTGAGCATTAATCACAGTTAACATTGTGCGTTTTCTCAAAGTATACTTTTTCAAAGCCTAACTCTATTAGGCAGAAGTAGGAGTGAGAAAATGTATCAAGAGGAATTTTTTGTTATTCCATTTCCCACCTCCTACTCATCTCTCCTCCTAATTCCCTCCCTCACCCTTCCCCTCCTCTTCTTCCTGGAAAGTATCATATATAAAATTCCACAAGTTCTTAATTAAATGGAACTAGGTTGATAGAAATGATCAAAAAATCTAATATGATTTACTGACAATTTAAAGACAACTACCCATACCTACTTATGTATTTTGTCATTTCTAAAGATGGTCAATTAATTGTCTCAGAACAAAACCCCACATCCCACAAGATAAGATGACTGACATAGTACTCAGTATATTGGAGGCTTATTCAGCACCTTGTTCCTCAAAACAGACCAATTTAGTATTCTTTACAAGTTCATTAGTATGTTCAAATGAGTAAGCACTTGGCAAACTAACGTGTTGAACCACATAGTAATCACCATGCAATATCTAAAAAAGTGAAAACATCTGAACATCTGAATTTATCACTCTCTGTTTTAGAGAAGAGTGATAAAGATAATAAGTCATCTGTCTCTAGCAATACTTATCTACGGAGAGCTCTCATTCAGACCACTGGCAGTTAGATAACAGTACAAGCCACAAAAAGAGAGAGAAACAAACAAATCAAACTATTTTCAGAGGCACCCACAGGCTATTAGAGCTAAGATTGGCCGATGTTAGCTCTGATAAAATCTCAAACTGTCTTGTATAACCATCACACTAAAGACTTCTGATTTCCTTGTTATTAATAATGAAATTGCCATTAACATCTGAAACAGAAAGACAGGAAAAGGGGAAAGATGTACTTCTGGAAGGAATTAAACACTTCTGAAGATCATTAGAGTTGATGTCAAACTTTTTATTGAAAACAGTGAGGCTGAACTTGCAATTAATGAAGCTCAGCTTTTGGATTTGGGCTTGATTAATTAAGCCTGTAACTGAACAAAAATAATAGCAGCAATGAAGAAAGTGTAGAGTTCAAAAACAGATTGTCAGTGGCAGAAAAGGCACGAACACTCTGTGTGAATTCATTTGGAAATTTAGGGAAGTAGAATATCAATAAATTCAGTCACAATATTAAAGTTAAGTAGATGGACTCCTGATTTCTCTGTAACTCTATTGCTACACCTGAGCAGCTTTGTGTGCTACAGGTCCAGGGGCAGGGCCCTGTATGATCTATGGCTTTCATGGCTCATAACTATGAGTGCAGCTCTACAGTATCCACTGTGGGATGGCACAGATGTGTGTCCAAGTGGCTTGACACAGGCTCACCCTGGCCATCCCCAGGAATCTGCTCCTCTCAACCAGAGTTTTCTGTGTTTATACCTAGAGCTGACACTGGAAGACTCATAATTGCAATGAGAACTGCAAATGATTTAGCTTTGAGAGGCAACTCTTCTTCCATTTGTCTTATCTGAGAGAGCAAAAATGCTGACATTCCTTTAGCTAAACTTTAGCATGCATAATATGAAAATTCTGCCATCTTTTAATAAAACATTTTGAGATCTAAAAACACAAACAACTATAGAAATGCATAATCATGTTGTGCAGGTTGTTTGCCTGCATGAATGTCAGAGGTATCAATAAGAACATAGAAGGCACACAGCACCAAAAGCAGCATGTTTGCAATTGTAGCCCATGAGCCTTTCTCACTGTATGTCTTGAATTTCAAGTCATGAAAATTATAATGGAAGATCCAACAGTCTTTCACTTAAATAGAGATATTAATATTTATTTTGAGAAGTTTTGATTTGTGAATCTTCACATTTAATAATTGCATGGCTACTGATACAAAATAAAAAGCCCTGCTACTTCTGTTTCTGTAGAATTCTCCCATAAATAAATATGTGGATGTACATACACCCTGTATGGCATGATTGGCAAGATTGTCTCTATGCCAATCTTGCAGAGACAAACTCCATTAATAAAACCAAAAATAAATAGGAGTTATAAAAGAGAAACTAATTTTCATTCTTCAGGGTATATAATAATAATGAGATTAAAATAAAAACTTTTTCCCCTAGACACACTGTACCTGCTGACTGAAAGATTTCCTGTATCATGTATCTGGGATGGGCCAGACTTGTACTCATCTTTAAGAAGGGTAGAAAGGTGCACCTTGGGAACTACTGACCTGTCAGCCTCACCTCTGTGTCTGGGAAGATCATGGAGCAGATCCTCCTAGAAGCTGTGCTAAGGCAAATGGAGAACAGGGAGGTGATTCCAGACAGACAGCATGGTTTCTTCAAGTACATGAGTGGGTGAACTAGATGGCATTTAAAACATCCTCTTCCAACTCAAACTATTCTATGATTCTAATAATGACTATGCCACTCAGTATGACACTTTCCATCATCCTGATCCCATGTATGAGTAAGGAAAATCTAAATATTTATCGTTTTGAGGAAGTAACTTACCAGCTGTTTTTTTCACACATACCAAAGAACAATTATTTACAGTAGAGATTCATTCTTGTCAAATAACCTCATTTGGAATACCAAATTTGTGTCCAGTGTCATGCGTTTTGATACAGAAGCCAAAACTCACTTCATGGGTTAGTATGTGACAGAAAGTGGGCAGAAGATTCTCAGAGCAAGTGAGAACAAGGTGTCAGTCACATATACTATTTCCCTGTTGCTCTTTATTGAAAGAAAGGGTTATCCTAGCTCAATTTTATTTCTTGCTTGTATTTGCAATATTCAGATATTTAATGTGTTCAACAATGACAGTAAGTAGTCAGTGGTGGTACCTTGAGAAGCAGGACTATATCTTCATCCTAATGACACTAGAAACTATTAATTTTAAGGACACTCTTTTCTCCTTTTCCTTTTCCTGCCCTGCCCTTTCCCCCAGAGAGACTGGAGAGCAGGTATCTGGTTTATACTAAAAGGGAGAAATATTACTTTCCTGCACAATTAATCCCATAATCATTTTTAGGGTTCTCAAGATTAAATAGAAGAATTAAGGTAATAAACCATGTAAATGGGCATTATAGAAGTAAAACATTTTCAAAATCAGATAAGAGACTGGAAATTAAATGAAATTTAGAATTGCTATCAAATGTAATAAAAGACAGGTGTTTAGCAATTAAAAAGGATGATCATTGTAACTGAGGCAGCTGAAAATGGTAAGAGAACAGATGTTCCTTAATAGTACTTCCACATTAGTTCTATTTTAACAAAGAATGCTTGATTTTCATTTGCTTCCTTGAAAATACTGCACTACTGCTAACTAGTAAAAAATTTGGAAGTTAGAGATAATAGTTTCATTAGCAGTTTCATAATACTATAAAATTGCACAATAAAAATAATTGTGCAATGGTTTTAAACATCAGTTAGGAGGCTATTGCATAGTTATTTGCTAGACTTACTAAACATTAAATAATGCTTCTCAACTACAATTTCTAAAAACCATCAGACAGTGGAAGAAACGAACAAAAAATTCTTCAGGAGAATCATCTGTTGACTTGATGAAAGTGCTTTCCTCCCTCATTCTTTCTGATCCTAGCAAGTCCTAAAGATAAAATATCTCACTTAATATTAGTCTCTCTTTTCAGAAGACATTTTAATGACCAGGTATTTTTCATTATTTACTTTCCTACTGGTGAAATATTTAGAAGAATTATATTTGCACTCTAACATTTCATAACACTAAATTAATAAGGATTATTCACATTTTTAACAGGGTAATTTTAGAGATATTTTCTAATGACCAATGCTGGCATTATATACATACAAATGTACAACAGACATAAGGTTAGATTTTTTAGATTTGGCTTTTTATTTTTGCAAATGTCATTGCACACACAGTTTGAGTGAATAGGCATGTTTATATTCTTGACGGAATACCCTACAACCAAAGAATATGACAGCAAGCTGAAGAGAAAGATTTTCCACCTCTGTAGATTTATGTCTATATCCAGAAGTTATACTGTAGATAATGTATTATAGATCACAGAGGTATGTCAAAACCCACTTTCAAAAATACGTGAAATATAATGATGAAAAATACAAATGAAATAAAATATTTGCCTCAAACTTATCCGTACCTGATGAAAAATTTTCTTCTTTTTTCCCCCCTTTTCCTAATTCTCCTCTGCCTTCAGTGTCACTGCCTAGTTGGCTTTCAAAAAGCATGTGAACTGACTGGCAGGATTATCCAGACTGAGAAAAGGCCTGTGCTGTTCTCTGATATCATGACCTAACACCCAAGTGAGAAAGTACAGACATAAGCTGTTGAGTCCATTGGTTGTTCCAAAGAAATGCTCCTGGTGGAACCATCTATTGAGTTTGGCCAAAAGCACATAATTTTCACATTGTTCACAAATTTAAGAGAATTATCAGAAAACTGTATCTGAATTTGTCATTTATTTATTTTTATGCAATTGGATTTTATTGTAGATTAATTAATTTGAGGGGAAAAATACTAATCTTTCTAGAAGATATACTAAGCATACATGTTCAGAAGTAAAATATCCATGTTGGGTCTTAACCTGCTGAACAGAGATTTCTGTCTTCAGTGTTGTTACTAAGATCGCATACAGTTCTTATGTGCCTAAAATTCAGAGATGACAAAGTATAGCTTTTAGATGCCTCGGGGGTGATTTAGGTTTATATACTACGTAGAAGAAAATATTGGGACAAAGGAAATTATTCTTGTGTCAATGTTGAACTCCTGTTTTTTAATTTCCTGAAATGGGATTGAAAGTTTCATTCTGAAAAAACCAGAACTGACTGATGTGGAGTCAAAAAATGGTATCAAACCAGCTTCTAATCAGCTTCTAATGTCTCCTTTTGAAAAGAAGATAAAAGACAATGATAAGATAATGGAAGACAGGGAAATGTGAAAGAAAGGTGTGAATAATATAAAGCAACAGATAAATTTGTCTAGTAACTGAGGTAAAACTATAAAATGACATGGCTTTCTCAGTCTGCTTAGATGAATGTGGTCAAACAAACTGCATAATAAAATTGTGATGTGTTTTCGCTTTCAGTAATTAAATTTACTGATAATTATTTGGAGAAAAAAGCTTTTCAAAGCAAAGCAACAGTATACTGTTTACATCATTATTAGCAATGTAATTTGGTACTTAATTTAAACATTTAGAAGAACATTTATACAGTTGGCATAAATTGTTCCAACTGTATAAAAAAGATTTTTGGTGTGAAGTGTAACTTGGTACTGAGATTAAATTATTCTGTTGTCTAAGATTTCCATTGTAATAGTCCAATTTTGAAAGAGTGATTAATACATTTTAGTGGTTCTAAACTAAATATAAAGGAAAAACCCAGCATATTCTCACAACCATTTCCCATGTGTTTGGCATTCTGTCCATATAATTAATGCCTCATTGAATTTAAAAGGCCTTTCGTGCAGTGACTCCAGTGTACTTCACAGTTATTAAAACCTCCAACATTTCATGACACCATATGAACAAACAAGCATACTGAGATGAAGCTACTCTTTCTACTGCATATTGATTTTACTGGTTTTGTACCACTGACCTAAACAGGGCAAAAATTTTGCACTTGCAACTTTCCACACAATTTGCGCCTATTCAAACTAAGTATCTGTTACAGAATCAGAAATCCATGTGGGCTCTTCACAAACTATTTTAAGGCACTTGACAGTCTGAATAGAATGAGAATGAGGCCTTTCAGCAACTGTATTTCAGCATGGTGATTTAAATGTTTTAATGATTTCATACTGTTCCTTTCTTTGTTCTCAGTGTATACAAAAAAGTGAGTCTATGCTAGAATAATATTTATTTTGCTTCACCAGGAGTCATTCTCTTAACAGCAGGAGAGATACCTATGTGAGGTATTTGGAACAAAAGTTACCTCTAGGGTTATGCTTTGTGTGGGGAAAATCTTAATTAAGTTACATTGCAATATTGAAACTTGAGAATGAGGTCGTAGCCTGCTGTAGCATGAAAGCCTTTAATTTGCACACTTCTGTTGTATTGAATAATCAAGGAAAGTTTAATTGAGCACTCTAGATCCCTGGGTGTTCAGGGTTTCTATGCACTTATATTGTGTTCTCTGTGCTGTGGTTCATCTCCACATAGTTATTTAGAAGCTCATTTAAGGCAATTAAAAACTACAGCTGGGTTTTTGTTGGACTGGCTGTGCTCAGCCTAGTTGGGTAATTAGACTCAAATGGATACCTTGCACCCACTTCAGCCTCAGAGCTGTGCATGAAGCAGAAAAACTTTTTTTTCCTCAGATTTTTTGCTCTTACAGAGAACAAACAAGTACGTGTGATTTACAATAGGGTCAAAAAATTATTTCTTCATTGCTAATAACAATTTCACACTAAGGTGATATTTTAAAAATAATCCAAGGTAGCTTATATTCAAAATATTTTGGCAGCTCTTGGGATTTCTTAGTATTGGCTTAAATCCCATTTAAGATTCTTTGAAAACCTTACTAGCCTCAGATCTCATAAACCTGAAATGTTTGCTGGGGCTCATAAAACCACCTAAGTGCCATTTATGTGTCAGTAGTTGCCTAGGTCTGAAAAGTAGACCTCAGGAGCCTGCCTCAGCTGCCAGGCATCCTCAGGGCTCCTGCATTACTTATACAAACAGCTTCTGCAAAGCAGGTAGGCTGGCAGCTGAGCCTCTGCCTCCTCACGTGCCCACAAATCCCCAGGCGACATCCTGTTCAGGGCCATCAAGAGTATTTCACAGCTGTGTCCTACAGGGAGTTACAAACCGTCCTACCTGTTCTGCCTCCAGCAGCTGGGAGGCACAGAGAGAGAGGCACTGCAGGGGCATCTGTGAGGCTTGGCACACAAGGACCAGGGAGCCAGCTCAGCACTGAGTGCTTCAGCACAGAAACTGCCCCTGCATTTATTCCCTGGACATGCTTTGTACCATCCCAATTCACCCCCTTAAGATGAATCTGCAGCATAGAGGGCTAGCCCTTGATGGCCTGGAAGTAATTAGCATTACACAACTTGTAAGGCCAGGGGTCAGTTTTGATTCCATAATGACTGGTCACAGATAGAGAAACCCTTTCCATTGCACTGAGCTTCCTGCAAAACGTAGCCAGGGAAGACAGCTGGGTCTATGATAGTATTCAGAGGTTTAATTCTCAGCTACACCTGAGGAGATGCAGCACACCCTCAGCCTACAAATACAGCATATTTTAAGGCAGAAATTCCTTTCTGAAAGTGGGAGGTGGGAGGAAAGTCGTACAAGAAGGAAAACAAAAAGGAAACAAAAAACTGATTCTGCAGGCTTGTAGTCTGCCCTTGGGTTGACAAAGATCAGCTGAAGCACAGAAGAGTTTAAATCATATTCCTCAGACTCCACATATTTTGTAAGAAATTTAATAAATTCATCTAAGAAGCTACAGGAGGAATATGCTGCTTCAAAACACCCCATAGCCCAGCAAATGGAGAGCAGTTTTAGAAAGCTGGAGCTGGAATTCAAGAATTTACTCCAAATCAGTCAAAATAAAGGCTAAAAAACAATTTTCTGAACTTCAGACATAGACATCTTAAGTCCCATTGTGCTGTTTCATTGTGGAAAAGCCTGAGGAAACTGTTCTTCTCTTTAATATTTTCTGTTGGTTAATTTATACATCCCACTTCTCAATGTAATGACCCCTGCTAAAATCATCATCAGGATCTGAATTTCCCCATGCATACTTACAGACATGTGTATCTCTGACACTTCCAAGGACAGAAAACCTGCTTGCAGAAATTCAACACATTTCCATGCCTAACTACACCAAGTACAGGAAATACTATGGGTGTTTTTTCCCCATTTGGATTTACACTACACCCTGCACAGTGTTGGTTACCCTGCACAAATTGTTGCATCAATGTCACTATACTGCTTCTTGATCTGAGTTCCCTTATGTCTTTCCACAGTGTTGTTACAAGGTAGGCAGAAATTTCTAAAAATAATGCATATGTGTCTTTATCAAATGCAGGCTTCTATCTTCAGTTTTCAGAAGAGCATATATTTAGATCTAGTAAAACATGTACATGCCTATGCATAGCTAAAAGGAGAGTCAAATATTCAAAGAGATGGCAAGGAGGAATATGGTAAAAGCAAGAAAAGCAAACTTACTTCTAACTGCAGATTTGATGTGTTCTAAAGACAAAAATATATTGGAAGACTAGAAGAAAAAGCAAGGTAGCTGCAAGAGTAGGACAGAAAGAGAGAACTTACTCATAGAATCCAGGAGAGGAGAGATAAGAGTACCCACATCTTTTTCCTTTTCCTGTGAAGCGCTTGCACTTGTGACTTGCATAATGAATTGCATCAGAAAGAGAATTGGGTATTAAAGCTGATTTTCTCTATAGAAAATGTTTAGACTTTCTGCTCCATTTAGTTATTCTTTATGATGCCAAACTCTGAATGTAGAGAGCTGCAACTAATAATCCTATTATTCAAGGTAATATATGAGTAGTAAATGTCTGTAGTAAGGAAACTGTAAAGGAAAAATATTTTTCTTTAAAATACTCTTCAGTGATTTGAAAGAAATATAAGGAAGCTGTGGTCTCTCAAAGGCACAGAATTTGACCAATTTTAGAGTAGTGTTACTACAAAGGTAGCTTACTCGTCCTGCTTCATGCTTTTTCTTTTTTTACATTAAGAGATGCATGTCAATTTTATCAGTTTTGCACTGTGTTTCTTCCTCACAGGAAATATTAAAAAGTTCTGATTATAGCCTTCATTTTCATGTTAACAAGTTAAAAGAATTCTGAAGGGAGATTAAAAAGTATATGTATGGATCTGCATGCACATGCACTATGACCTACTTAGTTATATTAATAGGGCAGAATGTTGCGATAAAACTGAGGCAGATCTAAAATACTCACAAACTGTCATCAGTAAAAAAGTCATAAAACATTCAGTTTATCTATTAATTTTGTACTTCAATAGCATTGGATGTTTATTTACAGTTGTGGAAGTGTAACTACAAGTACACAACTTCTTGGATTTAGAGATAACCAAAGAGAAGACAATAAGATATGAAAATTTCTATGGAAAATGGTCATGGAAAATTTGACCTTCAGGCCAGCATATTTTTTTCATTCAGCAGTATAATAAGAACAATGTGCATTTTTTAATTGGCTTGTGACTCCCTTCCAATTTCCTGAAATTATGTTGTTTGAGGCAGTTAAGAATATAATCAAGTTTGCAATAGTAGCTGATAAATTACCTATATTATTGCTATATAACATTAGGATTAAAATCTTAATTAAATAGACTCAATTAAAAACCAGTTAATATGTGCCTCTGTGTTCCATCAGTGAAAAAGGAATTTACCAAATGTGTTCAATGAAGGAGAACCTGTGTTGAGAATAGTAGTTTAATACTTGATTGATGCTTTCTACAGTTTTAATTTTAAGGTCTTGAAAGTGGATAGGGCAAAACCTTCAGAAAATAAGGGGGTTTTTTAAAGATTCAGAGTTTCTTTGCCTCCAATTTAGTTTATTTCTCAGTTGTGCCTTTCTCCTACATGGTTTAATTTATTCATATTTTATTCCTGCTTGCTTTTGGCCTGTACTGAGAAACGAGCTGCCTATTAAATAAATCTGGACTTTTTTCATATTGAGGAAAGCAAGCACTCTATGTATTCATGTTTTTATACTGCTTCAGAATCCATTTATATATATTTTTCAGTATAGGATGAGGAAACAGGATTGATATGCTAAAAAAAGAAAGAGAAAGGAATTGTAAGCCTTCCAATTTCATAAAATAAAGCATTTAAGAATGGTAGTTCCATCAAAGCAACTGATCTGCTCAGGACAGCAATCAAATTTTTTTTATTTACATACAATGACTGCTAGGTAGAAACAACCAAAAGGAATGCAAAATCAGATGCCAGCATAATAACAGTCTTTTGCTTTGCTCTGCTTTTCATGTTGTGCTACAGTGAAGTTAGACCCCACTCCAGCCTCAGCCCTATCACATCCAGTGGTCTGAGTTCACATCCTCTCCTTCCCTGTCAGTAGTGTTAACTTCAACCAGAAAATGCATAATTGTGACAGTGACTTTAAAATATTTAAACTTTCACATAGAGTTCAGCACCAATGTAATTTTATGCTTTTTAAAAGAGTTGCATAATAAAATCTTATGACCTGCTCTGTGCAAGAGATCAGGCTAGTTGGCCTTGGAATTTATTATTTCTAGGATTCTTCTTATCAGGATACATTTGAGACATCATATATGGCGCAGAGGTCAGAATTGTTTTGATCACAACTTTTCTTTCCTTGGGTAAGAAGAATACTCTCAGATGTCATGAGTCAAATCCTGTACAAGCACAAGATATTTCCAGACATGTTCACCAGAAATCCAAAAGAGCAAAAAGTCCTTAGTGTATCTTAAAGAGCTTTTGCTTTACAGACCCTAGGGAGCAGAGGGCCAGGGAACAGTCATTTCACAATGTCATGAGTATATCCACAGATACATCCACTGTGGCTGGAGATAACTTATTCACACACACTGCCTTTGCTGAGGCAGTGCTACCTGAGCTCTGAGCAGATCTGCAGTTATTCTTCTCATTTTTCAGAGAAAAGGTGGGTCAGCTCCAGTCCTGAAGTATTAGCTGTAACTTTATGAACCCATCCTCTTTGGGTAAGATACCAGCCTCATTTATGTCAGGTTTTTGTAATAATCTCAGAATAACCCTGCACTGTCACTGAATTCACATCTGCCTTACACCTGCCCTCTGTACACTGTGTCACAGTTCAGGCTGCAGAATAACAAGGATTTTCCTGAAAGGCCATCATTGTCTACATTGTCATCATTGTCTACTTTTAACTATTTATTTTTCTACCTAGAGAATGCTTTAGTGAACATTAACTAATAGAGATAATAACTGTAATGCATCTTCCCTCACCAAATGGAAATGTAAGAAAATTCATTATTAGAAACCTGCTGACTTAGATCAGTAATTGCAGGAAGTTATAATGATTTAACTACAAGAAGGGCATATAACCAGGAGCCACATGTAAGATAGAAAAAAAGGTCTGATTGAATATACAGAACTCCTAGATGCAAACCTCACATAATTGTGAAAAAATGAGTTAGAGATAAAACACATAAATATTGGGAGAAATCTATACTTCTGCAGAGGTAGTACAATCTCACAACTGCAGACTTATTTTTGTTAAGATGAAAGAATTCTGCAGGCCATAAGGAAAAATAATGGGGCAAATACATGAAAAAAAGAGATGCAAATATCTAGAAGAGTCTGAAACTCATTAGTTGAATAACAGTTGAAAGTAGGAAAATTAGAAAACAAACTTCTACTTCAATGTGGTAAAGTTAGCGGCTGTGCCAGAGAAGGAGACTATAATGCAATCTCCACATTTTGAAATATACAGGAAGACAAATGTACATTTTAAAACCACTCCCTAGTCTTGACTATAATTCCTGTTCTGTGCTTTGGTGTAGCATTAATAATTACTAAGAAAGTCATAACCTGAGAGATAGCATTTAATAAGCACATTTTTCAGTTAGTAGAGCTTGCTGAAGATGAACAAGGAAAAGATCAGTCTTTGGGAAATGGAAAAATACAGGGCTTCCTGTGTTTTAAGATGAGTAGTCATCAGGGTTTAGATCGGAAATGGCACACATATGACTATGTGAATATTATTTTCTTTGACAGAACTAGAAAATCCAATAACATTGCAACATCAGGAAAAATAGTTAAGACAAAAAAACGGAAAAAAAGAAAACATAAGCTAGTAACAATGTCTTCGCTTGAAAAGACAGGAGACTGTGAAGGAAGGCAAGGGCCTCCCGTGAAATGGAAAAGGTAAACCCCCTCCCTCCAAATTACCACAATTTAAAATAAAAAGACTCAGGCAAAGATATGGGAATGTGAATAACAGTTCTTTACTAGGAAAAAACTAAATTTAAAAAAAAATGTAATTAGTACAAACAAAACTACTGATAGAGTCAGAAACCTGACACCCTGAGGAGTCAGGGCGTAAGTGATAGTCCAGTTAAATGGTGGCTGCTCCTCCTGCTCCTGGAGTGGCAGATGAAATGCTGTTGAAGCGATGATCCAGTAGAAGGGTCTGGTGATAGAGTAGATGGGCCTGGTCTTCCTCTGGGAATCCAGTGAAGCGGCTGAGTTGATGTCTCAAGAAATGCTGATTTTATGCAGGTAGGGATGCTTGGCTCCTCTCTCTGGGTGGAGCATCTTACAATAGGATGATATAAGTTTATCAGTCATGCAGTGAGCCATTCAATGGCCCATTAACAGAAGATATCTCTCCGGAGGGAGACATTGTTCTTGGAAAAGATAAGAAAACTGCCCAACAGATGGCAAATAGAATATATGCTTATTTTACAAGCCAGGACAAACAATAAGGCTAAAATTTTAAGTATAAATGCAGAAGTCCTAAGAGAAGTCTAGGAAGGATGATTAGAGGGATAGCAAAGCATTTAAATCCTTTTATTCTTATAATTTCCTCAGGTTCTTCCTTCAGCTTCATCTAAACAATTCAGTCTTTTATCTGGCAAAATTCCCAACTCTCTTTAGAGGACATTTTCAGAGGACTTTAAGATTGATAGCTCATCTATATATATCAGCATCTGGCGTTCTTGGGCAATTTATGACAGCTGAACCAAAGAAGTGACTACCCAGAAGCATCAAACAATCAAGTTTTAAGTGTTTTTGCTATTTTTCCCCAAAACAAACATATTCCTGGTGATCGTGGGCAATGACTGATTTCCCCATCCCAGATTTCTACACAGTTCAAGTTATTATCCTGTGCCAAATGCCTATTTGGTCACATGTTGCTGCAGAAGGAAGATGAAAAATTAGATCAGTGTGCTAGAGGTATGGAAGAACAGAAAAACAGTTAAGGGCCAGGCCATGTATCCTGCAGCTATGAGGTGTGGTACCCCTGTGGTGGATGCAAGCTGACTGGTTTCCAAAGCCATGACATGAAAACCTCACTTGACTTGTTCTATTTATCCATGTATGGGTTTTTTGCCTTTTGCCTATTAAAACAATTAGTAAAATGTTAACAATCACTCTTTTTTTTTTTTTTTTTTTTTTTTTTTGCTTAGCAAGTTGCTCTCTGCACACTGGTCCTAAATTAAGTTAATCCTCTCAATGCTTCTGTTCTTCCTGCATTCTCTGTGCTTCTCCAGTTATTTTCTGCTCAACAGGGGACCTTATTGGATTGGTTACAGTTGCAGTTCAACTAGAAATACACAAGAGAAGAAAATCTCATAAAAACCCCAGATCATCCCTTAAAAAATCTTAAAGAAGGTTTTTTATTTACAAATATTATAGCCAGTATCATCTGATTTTTACCTCTTCTCCAAGATTTTGAGGTATTTGCCAAGTTTTTATGCAAGCAAGGGGAACAGAGATTGCATATGTACTTATTTTACATGTAGATGTCAAAGTTTTGGCAGTGGGGGACTGCAGGGTTGACCTCTGTAAAATGAGAGCAGGGACTGACCAATGCCAGAACAGCTGACTGCAAAATGGACCTAACACATGACACTGTTGAGCTCATCAGCCAAGCCTGTGATGCTATGTGATGACATATTTAAGAAAGGGCAAAGACACAGAAGAAGGAGGAGGTGCTGCAGGCACAAGAGCAGAAATTCCCCTGCAGCTCATGAAGGACCCTTGCTGGAGCAGGTATTTCTCTGCAGCCAGTTGAGGATCTCATTCTGGAGCAGGTGGATGGATATCTCTGAAGGAAGCTATAGACCATGAGGAACAGAGGAAAAGTGTGATGAGGGAGGAAGAGTACCACAACTCCCATTTGCCAATTCCCGCTCCCCCCCCCCCAAACTTCTCTGGAAAAGATGGAGAAGTTTGAGATGAAGTTGAGCTTGGGAAGACAAGGTGGAGAAAAATTATTGGTCTTTTTTTCTCACTCCCTGAATCTATTCTAATTAGCAGTAAATCATTTTTTGCCCACAATACTAATTGGCAAATGTTCTCCCTGTCTTTATCTTGACACCATGCACTTTCTTGTCCTATTTTCTCCCACTGCTCCACTGAAAAGAGTAAGGGAGTATCTGGGTGGGAGTGTAGCCCTTAGCCAAGGTTAGCTGACCACAACTGTTCAACGTGGTAGGCATGACTCCTACCCCAGTCTCTGTTATGGACAACAGTGAGACTGCAGTGAAACTGGTTGTCAGTCAGTCACTCTGCTGTCTTTTCCACTTTTCCATTTGCCATGTTTGTTTTTAGAGCAGCCTTAGCACCTCTTCTCACTATATTCTCAATGTGGTTTTCCACTGTCTACAATTCTACATAGATAATTGAGTTGAGTGGTAACACTCAACATAATTTTGAAAAGATAGTGATAAGATGAAGTTTGCATTCAAAGATAGACTTTCTCTATTTTGTTTAAAATGGGATAGAGCAGAACATAATAGTGCAAAGGGAGCATAAGAGTAAATAGAGTTTATTGAGAAAATCTTCCATTTGGAAGAGTTGATGCATGCTTGCATGACATTAATCTATTTTTGTGATTCATGGAGCATAAAATGTTTAGCTTTGATGTTCTAATAGATAGTTTACTTAGCCATAGAGAAATGTCTAAGAAAGCAAAGGTGATAAAAAGATGATTAAGAAAACAAAGATGATAAATAAATACTATCTTGCATAATATTGTATAGACTGTATTTTTGTCACCACAAATATACCTAAATATTGTGAAAAACAGTACAACATAATTTCTTTGATTTAGAATGTCAATAACCTGATTTATGGAGCGCATCTAATGTAGGTCTCCTACCAACTATTACTGCAATTATTTAAAGATTAAGACTCCCTAAAGGTACACAATATGATAAACTACAATAAATCCTCTAAAATGTATGGTCTGAAGATACCCCACTGAACTACAGATAATGATTTATGGTCTGTTGGTAAGAGATGCAATTTAATTGCATTTTGAAATATTCCTAAAGCAGCAATCATCATGTCACAGAGTACTTGCAAAATGTCAAACTCTAATTTATTTTCATGACAGTGTTTCTCTAATTTGTCTGTGTAATCTTTCACTCTGAAGGCTTATCCACAGAAAATGAAATATCAAAAAAATTATGCTCAGCTGTCATCATTACCATGTGCCATTTTGTCTAAATTTTTTCAGAATGTGAAAACAGGGAGGTGACCTGGACTGTTATGGAGCTAACCCTAATTTCCGTCATACTTACCAAGCTACAGCTAGTTTAGAACATTATGCCTAGGAATTTACAGGTAGATACATAGACAGAAGCTATATGTATTTCAGGAAAAAAATTAACTAATTTTTAGCTCCGTGGTTAGATTCCAACCTGCTTTCCTGTATTTTGGCACTTCTGGAACTGTAGTGCTTTTAATGGAATTAAGGTATACATCAGCATACATTTGGCCAGAGTGAAAGCTATCTTTCTCAGTTTCATCCGGTGAAACAAAACCAAACACACACCCCCAAAAAACCAACTAACCAAGCAAAAAAACCTAAAACCCCTCAGCCAACAGCAAATTAGGTACTCTATGAAATTCCTATCCCTTTATTGCAAACTCTAAATTTGCAAATACGTTGTTTCAGTCTATCCTCTTCAAGCAGATCCACTGGCTCTCTCCCTGTGGTTCTCTAGCTGTTATTTGTGGTGGAGTCTCTGATGCTTTTTTTATGACTTGGAAGTGCCCCAGAGATTTTTCCCTTTATCTCATAGTTCCCCTTTGATCTTTATCTCACAAGAATACCTCCTCAGATGGTGCTGCAGGTCCATGCTGTGATTATGTCTGGATACACTCCCCTCTGGTAGCCACACAGAGGTTGTTCTTGGCTGTCCTAGAGGCATGTTAGTCAAACTACTGCAATTCAAACAGCAGCCTAAGGGCAAATCTTATTTTAAAATTCAGTAATTGTGAGTCTGAATCAAATTATTACTCATTCCTATATTCACGTCACGTGCCTCCAAAAATCTCTGCTCATGCGCACACAGCATAAAGTTAGAACACACAAATAGCAAACCTGAAAGGCCTGCAGTCAGAAAGTAATGGGGAAGACAGGAAATCTTATCTGAAGGTCAATAAAAAACTGTGGAAGAAAAGTTGAAGGACTTCATTGAAAGCAGTGGTACTGCGTGTCTGGGCACTGCAAAGCAGTGTACATGGCTCTAAGGGGAGACACTGGCCCTGTACATACACTTTGAGCCCAGGACTGGCTTAACCACATATCTTAAAGGACAGAGAGAATTAGTCCCCTTCATTAGAAATGAATGACAACTATGAATTTCCCTTCTAAACTATTCAAATTTTATATAAAGAACTAGTGAAAGTGCAGAGATCTTTACTACACAGACATAAGCTTATAACAGTTTACACAAGCATATTTCCAAGCAATTCCAGGGAAAAATGTATATTGTATTCTCATTGTGTTCAATGCAGCTCAGTTGCAAAGGTTTTAAAGGTTTTTTGTGTATAAAGCTTTTGTAATCAAAGATAAGTAAAATGCCTCTTTGCAGAGTTTAATGCTTATGTGCCACCTAAGAATTTTGAGTGAAACTTTTGCATAATTTGTTACTGCTTTACCACCAGGAAGCTTTGAGTCATAAAACAGAACCACTGAACAACTGAGGTCAGTAAAGGCCTCTAAGATCATTGAGTCCAACCATTAATTGATCACTTTTAAGTCCACCACTAAAACACTTGTCTAAGTGCCACATCTACATATCTTTTAGATAGCTCCAATGATTGTGACTCTACCAGATCCCTAGGCAGCCATTTCCAATGCTCAACAACCCTTTCAGTGAAGAATTTTTTCCTAATATCCAATCTAAACCTCCCCTCTCACAACTTGAGGCCATGTCCTTATCCTGTCTCCTGTTATCTGGCAGAAGAGACTGACTCCCACCTCAACAGGTAGTTGTAGAGAACCATAAGATTTCTTCTGAGCCTCCTTTTCTACAGGCTAAGCAACCCCAACTCCCTCAGCTACTCCTCATAAGACTTGTGCTCCAGACCAGAAGTTGCCTTACTTTACATTTATGTGAGCCATCAGCTGGACCTTGCAGGTGTTAAGAGTCAAGAAATCATCCTCTTTCTGTATTCTACATCCTCTTTCTGTATTCTACAGTGTTTTGGACACTGCACTGGCCTATAGTGAGCTGCACAGGAATAGAAATGGTTAAGCACAGAGAATTTTACCATTCAGTGCATATTCAATACTGCTGGGTATCCAAGGTAGTCTAGATATTAAATAAGATGTTAGAGAACCTACCTTTTGTACACAAATTGCCTAATTTTCTTTGTGAGTCTTCCTCTTATTTCTTAGTTGTGATACTGTCCAAAAACCTGGTCTTACCTCATATATGTTTCCCTACACAGAGAGAGAAAGCAAGTCCACGTTCTCAGATGTATTAAACAAATGGCTTTCTTATTATCATTTTATGGATGAGCTACCATCGTAACCCTTAGAAGGAACAATTAAAACAGTTTGAGGCAAAGGAGGTTTATTGCAAGACAAGAGGATATGTCACTGGAAAGTGTCCTATAATGTAATATTAAGCTCTAAAATTTATGGCTGTTTTCTTCCTTCTGGTGTTTTTCAATACACTTTTATTACAGGCTCTAAATTACACTCTCACAGAAAGGTCTCTCTTTAAACCTTTAGGTCAGAATTGTTCAGATCTTTTCACACTGAATCAAACAGTTTCAAGCTGGCACAATCCTTGGCAGGCTTGTAAATCTTTCAACGATCTTATCCAATTACCCTTCATGGTCCACAGGCTTCTACAGTGTGATTGTTTCCTACCACGTGAGGAGTTAAGTGCTCATGAAAGGTTAGGAACCAGTAGAGTTGGAAAGTAAGCCAGCACATTTTTCTTTAGTTCAGATACCATGGTTGTACCTTGAGAGATGGTGTAGAGATCTATAAAAAATTCAGTCATGATCAAGAACACTGACTGTTTTGAGTGCAGAACTTAAAGCAAGGCCAGAAATTTTTAGTTTATTTTTATCTCTGACAAAGGATATCAGGAGAAACCCAAGACTTACCATTAGGATTTTGTAGCCAGGGTTATTAAGGATCAGTAATCCTCTACATTCCAACTGAAAAAGAGATATTAGCATCCTATGAGGAAGTTCATGCTGTCTCAGAAATTGTTAGGAAGAAGTCTAAGAAGTCTCCTCTTGGGGCTGTGATTGCTGTGCTACACTGGAAGTTCAAAGGAAACATCCCCTTGACACATCACAACCAGTGCTACACTAGGTACCATTAATTACACAACGAGCCCAAATGGGAAAACCCAATTCCCCAGGACTAGCCAGAAGGAAGAGATTTTGGAGTATTGCATGACCAAGTGACTTGTGCCTAAGAAGCCCCACCAAATAACAAGTTATCAGAAAATGAAAAAGATTATGCTCTATCTATTGATGGATCCTGCTGTGTGGTATGAAACCATGGGAGGTGAAAAGCTGCTGTGTGGAGTCCCACACAACGAGTTGTTGGGGCTGCTGAAGATAAAGGCAAGTCAAGCCACTCTGCTGAAGGGAAAGCTATCCAACTAGCCCCAGAGATTGCAGAATGAGCAAAGTGGCCTGTACTCTATCTCTACACTGACTCCTGGATGGTGGCTAATGCTCTGTGGGGGTGGCTGCAGCAATGGAAGAGCAATTGGCAGAGCAGGGATAAACCCCTCTGGGCTGCTGCATTACGGCAGGACATCACTGCAAAGGTAGAAACCGTGACTCTGACTCTGAAGGTACACTCACATGCCCAAACTCTGATGTTCACGTGCCCAAAAGTCATGTCACTGAAAAACATCAAAACCAGTAGATAAGACTGCCAAAACTGAGATAGCTCAGGTGGACTTGGATTGGGAGTGGAAGGGTGAGCTACTTATAGCTCCATGGGCCTACGGAATATCAAGACACGTAGGAAAAGATGCAACATCCAGGTGGGCTTGTGACTGAGGGGTAGACCTGATCATGGAGGCTATCAAAGAGGTCATTCATGAATGTGAGATGTGCTGCAAACAAGTGAGCCACATAAGTAAAATCTCCTTGGAATCTCAGATATAAAATCTAAGGAAAAGGAGGAGGAAGAGATGCTGTCAATCATTGTTTACAATGCTTGCCTTCCAGAGAAACCGCTACAGGTGTTGAAGCCCTGCTTCCTGGGAAAGTGCTGAACATCACTTGCTGATGGGTAGTAGAGAATAAACATTTTTTTTTCCTCCACTTGTGAAGGTGTAAACTTTCACATTTTTCTTTTGTAAACTGACTTATCTGAACCTACGAACCATTTTCCACCTTATTTTCCCTCCCTAGTCCAGCTGGGAAGGGGAATGATAGAGCAGCTTGGGCACCTGGCATGCAGCCAAGGTCAACCACCACAACTTCTAAGGTCTTAAATCTTGTCTAGGACCACAAAATAGATCTCATTTTATCTGTACCTATCATAAAACTTAGCCTTTGTTGTATGTAATATACTTTCTTCAGGAAAAGTGACAAGAGGCCACAGATTTTCTAGGGTTCTTAAATACTAAAAGGATTATAATGAAGAGTGATCTTTGAAAAAAGCACTATTTTTGTTATTTTATATATTTTTGTAACATCTTCATTAACTAAGGGAATGTAAAAAACTAAATATTTACTAAGGTATTTGTTAACATCAGAAAGAATTTTCAATGTCAGCAGGTTTAACCTGCAGTATTTATTCCACTGACCTATAAACTGCAATTACCAGGCTCTTGCAGAAATGGAAGAAAATCACTAAATCAGTTTCACATGTAGCATAAAGAAATATTATTTCATCTCACTCACGGCCAGTATTACTAGAAAAATGCTCCTATAAAAACATGACATGGGTAATAAAATCACAGTTAAGAATAAATGAGTAAATGCATGCTGTATCTTTGAGGGAGAGCTTAAAGAATTATTTTCTTTGTAATGCAAAAAAGAAAAAAGATATTGCACTGAAAGAAATCCACCTGCGTCTTGAACCTGTGTTAGTGGCCTGTAACTAAGCTCTGACATACTGTAATTTCAAATTTATATATACACACATATTAAGATATACATATTAATTTTGTTAGGTACATTTATTCTTATTTATATAAAATTTTCTCTTTTTTTCCCACTTCACATTAAAAAGGACTGTTATTTCTCAGCTGAAGAATTATATGACAATCAACCAATACTCCAGGACCTTTCTTCGGTACTCCAAGACCTTTCTATGTCTGATTTTCAATTGTATCTTTTATAATTATTCATTTATAGTGACACAAGACAGCAGGATCTTGCAATGGGAAACTTCACACTATGAAACTAACTGAAAAGCAATCAACACATGTAGAATTAGCTCCTTGTTAGTTCATTTATTTCTTACACATTTCCATTCTGAATAGGGAAATTAAGTTAAAAGCTTTCAATTTAACAGATTGTGCTTCATTGTATTGTTACCTCAACAAAACTTGTACTCATTTCAAACAAGAATGTAAAATGGAGGGAGGAAATAAAAGTTCAATATGACACCAAAGTCGCTAATTAGAGGGCTTATATATATATATAAGAAAAACACTGTTAGTCATTTAAAGAAAAATATTAAGTTGGTCTGGGTTTCTGCAATGTTCAACCTTTCTGGGACTTTCATATTTATAGATTAAAAAAAATATTCCACCTAATAACATTTTGTCCAGTTCAGATTCTGGTGAGCTTGTCAATGTCATGTCACCCCAAACTAAATTTCATTTATAAGCTCATCTGTCATATGAATAAAAGGTCACATCTTGGTTTACAGCAAGAAATTGCTTATTATTTAAAAGGAATTTTCCAGATCCAGTGGGAGACTAGTGCTGCATTCTGAAGAGAATGTTCATTACTAATTGTGTTGCTCATGGTTATTCCACAAAACTAAAACTACAACACAGAGCTGGAATTAAGTGGACAAGGTTTTTTCTATGTATTATTCACCAGATCTGTTCTTTACAATTTGAGTACCCACATAAGTTGTTGACAATTGCGCAGAAAGTCTTTTTATGTGGTGTTTAACCATAGCATTGGAGCTTTTCATCTTAACAGATGTACAGGAGAAAAATGGAACAAAGAAAGTTGCATGGGAGCACTCAATACAGATAATAAATTTGGATGGTCATCAGCTATGTGAGGTATGTCAAACTTCTATATAGAACTGCACTTCATTGAAATCACGTGCATAAATATTTCACCTCAATTGGTAGTGTCTATTAGAGCAGGATCAATAATTTTGTGTACCATAAACATAGTCAAGGCCTATAAAAATTGGTGTTTGTTAAATAAGAAGAAAATGAGAAAAATATTTCACTTTATGAATTCAGAAATAAACAGATTTTTAAAGATGAAGCAAAAAAAAATACTGCTCTAAAAAGGTATATTGGTGCTTTTGAGCCTCCTCTCTCTGTTTTTTATTAAAAGAAAAAAAGAAAAAAAAAAAAACAAAACCAAAACAAAATCACTACTAACTGAGTTCTATAAGCATTTCCCCATTTTAATGGATTTGATTTTTTTAAAGATTATTTGAATAATGACTGTTATTAGAAAAGATTAAAGACCAGGTAAGGGTCCAACAAGGGAAACATCACCCCTATTCTTAAAAAGGTGAGAAAGGAAGGTACAAGTAACTGCAAACTGATTAGCATCCCATCTCTCCCTGGGAAGATCATAGAGCAGAATCTCATGGAAACAACATTGAGACACATACAAAACATGGAGGCAGAATGGCTTTTCTGACGCCAAATGTAAAAGACCCTCACAGAGAAAACCATCAGAATGTAGTGAGCAACTGAATATTCTAGCCTATCATTTTGATTTTGATACTTTCAGGCTCTAATTCAACTGATTGAACTTAATAAGAAGACCTCAAGAGTAAAGAAAACTTTTGTTTATATCTTTTATCTACAGTCATTGTATAATACTTTTTTGGAATGAAAAAGGATACGTATCCTCAAATCACTAAAACTTGATGTAAAATCATGGCACCATTCCAAAGATTATATTACCATGTTGTAGTTATGTCAGTCATTAAGACGGAAAGTATCTGCTCTTACTGTTAGCTTTTGCTAACACTTGAACCATTTAGAGTCGGGTTTTTCATTCAATTGTGGGTTGACAATCATTATTGATGAAAATGTATAAACTGTCAGCTCAAGCTGTTATGTCATGAGTAATGTTTCAAACCTTGAAGGATTAGTCATTATGAAGGGGGAAGGCACAAAACAAAAGGCATATCAATCCAAGCAAATGAAAATTATTGCAGTTCCCAGTATATTTCAAAAAGGTTTTTGAGCCTGTTCAACTTGTGAATGGCCACTTATGGCTCTAGAGGCATTCAGTGATGTGTTGGGTTTTTGGAAGACCTATTTGCATGATCTCTGGCTGAAGGAAACAGAAGATTGAGTCATTCCTGAATTATTTCTGCAATGTGAACATTCCCTTTGAAAACAGAGAAAATCAAGGTTTTCCACAGAGACTATCCCCAGAAGAGGCATAAAAAATTTTATTCACACCTTCTACAATTTCAAACTGAGTTTTTATCATTTTTTATTGTCAATTGAATTAAATTTAAGATGAAAAAATGCATTCCATATTTTACCAAAATTATTACCGACTTCAGTAATTAATCTGTTGATTTTTTATTTTCTCATTTCATCTGTCTTTTTGATTTATCAAACTGTGACTAGTACAAAACGAAATAAATTTATAAAATGTCAAAAGCTTTTAAATAAGGTCATTCAGATAAGTTGAAAATAATTCATTTATTTAATTCTTAGTACTTAAGATAGGGCAATTTTTTTTTTTTAATTTAAAAGTGTCCAGTTCCTGTAAAGTCGTTATTCTATTCCTCGTGCTTGTCAACATACACAATTTAGATTTCCCAGGGTTCACGTGAGTAAAGACTAATCTGCACTTCTACCTCAGAATCACTCTATGGTTGAAGTTGGACAGGACCTCTGGAGGTCATCCAATTAAATCCTCCTGCTGAAAGCAGGCAGATAGAGCAGGCTGTCCAGGATTATGTCCAGTTGAGTTTTTAATATCTCTGAGGACGGAGGCTCCACAAACCCTATGAACAATCTGCTCCAGGGTTTCATGGCCCTCACAGTGAAAAAGTTTTCTTATGCTTAAATAAGAAGTTTTCTTATGCTTAAATGGAGTGTGATGAATTTCACTAATGTTCAATGTGGTGAGTTAACCAACATTGTCTTACACATTCTGACCAAGCCCCTTTCATGCCTGCTCAGCAGGATGGAAAGAAAATAATATTTTACATGTCATAGGATCAGATAAGGACAGGGAAATCCCTCACCTTTACAATTACCATCACCAGCTGCACAACCAGTTCAATGTAAGGGATCCATCCACTTGTCCACAATTCTTTCCCCTTCACCAGAAAGATTAAGAATACAAACATTGCATTAAGAAATAAAGCACCAGTAAAATGAAGGCAGCAGATATTCTAATTTAAGTGACAAAGCTGCAAGTCTCATTTAAAATAGAAAGGCTTTTGAACTTGGCTGTTGTAAATCAGAATCTGCCCCATGAAGTAATAAAGAAAACAAACTAGAATTTCTATTTTCCTCTATTCTCAGTCCTTTGTTCTATTTTTTTCCTTGGACTGTAAACTTCTTATTGATTTTTTCGCTATCTGCACCACTCATTCAATAAGCTTATCACCAAACATGGCCCTAAAAGATGCTCAAAGCAAAAGAGAAAGTATGGTATCTATTCTCCTTCAGTAATGACTAAATTCTCCTTAGTTACAGAGGAGCCCTTATGGAAAAAATCAAACTCCAGAAAAAAGTGAGAAGATGGAGTCAAACATCATATTTACCAGCTTGAACACATGCGAAGATCTAGTCAAAGGACAAAGGAAACTATTTGCTGGAGTGCATCCTTGAAAACAATAGTTTGATCGTTAAAGTTCACTGTTTCTCCCATATGTTTAAAATCTGGAAATGCAGGAGTGGGTAGATTCTTTATATAATGAGATACGTTTGATACCTTTATAACCTAAAGTAGAAAAAACAATGACAGGCCAAGATTTTCTTGCAGGAATCCTCTAGGATCATGTTGTAGAAGAGGTGATATACTGTCTTCTACGGAAAATAAAAAACCACACCAATAACCCCCAAAATCAACTCACAGACCCATAATCCTACAAGGATCCATGGGTCTTTTTGCCTCCACACAGGCCCTCATAATATCCCTGTGATATTCTGTGATTTAGAGTTCTTTTGTTCTACATAGTCCCAGTCTTTATGTATTCAGTGTATCATTGTATATTTCAAACATCATAAAGACACTCTTCCAAAATCCATGGTATCTTTAAATATTTTTTAAAATATAACATTAAAAGTAGCAAGATGCCAAAGTCTATATCTTTGATCACTTTCATATATTTGACAACATCACAGAAAATGAGTTATCGGTGTTACTTGAAAATTGACTCTGTTTATCTATTTGAAAAAATGTAATTTGACTGAAAGGAGTTGTACAAAAAAGAAACAAGCCAGAAATAAATCATATCAGACAGAAAAACCCAGAGGCCCAATGTTGCATCCTGGGGCTTGGGTTCAGATTTGGGGTTCTGGTCTTTGTTAGCTTACTGGTTCCATGTATCCTCGTGTGTCCCCCGTGTCTTCCCCCCCTCCACAGAAGTTAGCCCCAGGCTGCTGGGGTCTTCTCCTGTGCCACTCCTGTGACCATTCCCCCGTCCGGTCCCCAGCAGTTCCGTGCTTGTCACCTCATTCCCGCACTCCCACTGGCCCTAAACCCCCGTGTCCGCCCCCATCGTGTGCCCATTGGCTGTTGTGGCAACGTCACAGCCACAGCGTCTGTGTTCACTGGGCAGAGAGCTCCCGTCTTCCCCTGGCCCACCCCTATAATCCCTCCGTGGCGCCCCAGCCTTGGGGCCAGATTCGTCCAAGCGAGGCTGGGAGCGGCCGCGGCTTCTCCATTGTGGCTCCTGCGACCAATAAAGTGCCCAGCCGCAATGTGGACGGGTTTGGACAATTCCCTGCCTCTTTGTTTCCTTCCCTCGCGCTGACGACAAAGCGCGGTCAGCCCACCTGGAGCGCAGCCACAGAAGCGCCCAGAAGTAGCAGCAGCATCGACCCTGACGAGGAGCCGAGGTGCCAAGCAGCGTTCTCGGGAGCCGGTCAGGGCGGGAAAAGTGACGCGCAGACGGAGCCCAAGAAACCTTAGGAGATGAAAAGGGTGCAAGTTCTTTATTTGTGTTTTAGTATTAGGGCAAACATCTCTGAGACATGTACATTGTGAGTATAGCTCCATCTCACTGGCTGTACTCGTTTGGGTGAATAAATGGCGCATCTATTTAGAATTAACTAATCTGAATTACTTATAATCATGTCACAGGATTCAGGAAAGAGGTGTCTTAAAGATCATAATTATCATTAGTCAGCAGATATGGCATTATTTGAGAAAATGGAGGAGGGCAATGATATCTGGCATTCCTTCTATTTAACCCTGAAAAAAGAGCAAAATTGTTTGGTTTGCACAGAAATGCTCCAGATTCAACTCATCTACAAAATGTACAGGAAAAGACTTGAAACTTGGAGGTACGGTTCAGGGGAACTAGGGAGTATTCATACACTATGCTTTCCTGTAGAACATTACATGAGCTGAAAAAATTTCTTATTTGTCTCTATTTCTAAAAAGTGTTCTAAGAAATAAATTCTTAGAACTCTAAGAATTTATTCTTTAGTACGCTTAAAAATAAAGGTCTCTTATATACAGAAAAGCTTTCTATGCAGCTCATTTTGAATATGTTTTCCTGTTATTAGCTTCTGTGTTCAATAAAGAACTGATTCAGCAGCAAGCCTTCTAGAAGTATACTCTTCTGGATTTGTCTATGTAGGATTGCTTATAAGATTAATTCTAGCTTCTTTTAGTGACCATTCCTTTAGTCAAACTTTTCAATTTTTACCTGCGGCGTGGGTTTTTGCTCTCCCCGGCCGCACGCGGCTCTTGGGAGCCCAGCTGTGGCGTAGATTCCACGTGCTGCCGGGGTTTGCTGCCGCGGGTTCCCGGACACGGCTCCGTGTCTCGGGTGCGTGGGCTGGCCAACCGCTGTTACCGTGCGCTAGGGACCCGGCAAAGAGGAAGGAATTTGTCCATTTACTCCGTGCTTGGCAGGAACGGTTTATTGGTCACGTGGCGCGGTTCGATGGAAAGACGCGACCGCTCCCGGCACTCGCATGGGAGAAAATGGCGTCTGACTGCCGGCGGGATAGGGCTTTATAGAGGGGCGGGGCGAGAGGATCCACGGCCTGCCGCCCAATAGGGGCGGCTGCCGTGGCGATGATGTCAGCAACCGCGACCAACCAGAGAGCCCCGTAGGGGCGGGCGCCGAGCCAGAGCGGGCTGAGCGGGATCGTGTGGCTAGCACGGGGTTTCCCGGGGCCGGACGGCAGAGTGGTTACAGGAGCGGCACAGGGGTAAGAGCCGGCAGCAGGCAACATGGGGGCAGAAACCGCGGGGGGGAACAACGCGGGGGAAACGCGGGATTACAGAACTTGACTTATTTTAACATAAATTAAAAACCCTAATCTAAACCCAAACTCCGGGATGCAACATTTACCTTTGCATACAAACAGTTTAGACTTACTTACTTATATGTGCAAACATTAAAAAAAATAAAATACATTAATTCCTAATCTGGACAGAAAACTATCTTTGTGAGGCTTTCAGACAAGGTTTCCTACAGAACTGTAATTGTATTTTTTAGCTAATATTCTACTGATATGCTTCAATATCAGAGACACTAATTATTTAAAAATACTGCAACAAATTCTACCTTGATGCTGCAGAGACAACTCCAGGCAAGAAGCTAACAATGCAGAGTTCAGAAGTACCTCTGTTTAGGTGATCATTACTATACCTCCTACTGGCTTTCACAACTTCAAAGGAAAATCTGATCAATTATTTCCTAATGGGTGCACATGGAAATATAGAGTTATAGATATGTAACCCCTTCATTACAGTATTGAGCCAAGTTTGACAAGTCATTTGCCAAAGAGTGAATCAGATAAATAGGCAGTAGCACAGAAGCTTTAGGGCTTGATGTTAAGACTTTTTGATGACCAGAAGCACCAGCTGAATGACATAAACTTTTCATATGAAGAATAATTTTCAATATCTTTGGAGGAAAAAAAAAGGCTTTTATCCTAGCTAGCAAGGTAAACGCTGGCCTATTTTATACTAGGAATATGCAGCTCTCAAGTGTCCAAGGATGCTCATACATGAACAAGGATTTTTACAGAATCAGTTAAACCATCAAGGAAAAAAAAAAAAAAAATCAAAAAACCAGACACCAAAACAGGGAAATGAAGCAAAGTCAGTATTTTTACCATCTTATACATTTTCTAATAATTTTGCTTCTGATAACATAATATTAATTTGTAATGCTGTACAGCTTAAAATCTCTCTAAGGAGTTATGAAAGAACAAGTCTGTTGTGTCAGGAACAGTTCAAATTTAAAACAAAATACAGTCACCACTTCAGAGAACTTTCCACTACAAGATTGAATTAATAATCTTTAATCCACTTGTCTCACCTTAATAATTCTGTTGAAAACCTAGTAAGAGGAGCAATGCACTTAGCAGAATTACACTAGCTGAGCTAAATTATCCTGTGGCATGCCAATCATTTTCTTCCAACAAAGAAACAACCCTCTGCTGAAATGTCACCTGTGATCCAGGAAACTGCTATTAAAAAATGAGGCACTGAATATAATACATCGCAGAGGATAGAAGAAATCATTCAGGGATGGATACCTTAGGAAACACAGATGAATGTCACCAAAGATCATCACCTCCACCTGTCCTGCTGAACTTTCCTCTTTAACCAATTTTAGCCTTGGATAACTTTTTATATTTCCCACTGGACTTAAAAGAGATCCAGCTGATGTTAAAAGACAAATCTGAAGTCTTTGGTTACTTGAAAGTCCTAAGGTGGAATGGTTGCATTGGGTTTAAGGCAGCTGAAAACTTTGTTTTCTCTGACCATTTCAGTAGGACACATTTTCACAGAGTACTTTTAAATTCATCAACAACAAAATGAAAGTAATATGAGTTACTTCTTGATATTATCTTTTTCAGATTATTTGAGATCTTCCCTGAATAGTACAAGAAAATAGTCACTAAATAATATATTCTCTTTCTCAGGACAAACCAGCATCACATGTCAGATTAATTATCTCTCCTAATTTTCTGTACATAATTAAGACAGTAGAATAGAACACAGTAATAAAACATGCTAATAACATTTTACTTCCCCTGAATTTTTTACTTTGCTCAAAACTTTTACTTAGACAAACTGGAAACTTCTTGGATTCACAGGAATAGATAAATCTCATGATTTTTAAGAAGATTATAAATTGCGTGCGGATTTCTTTTAGATTGACAGGAGTTTTTTCATTGACCTTAATGTAAAACACAATCTACAGAGGAGTGGATTATGAAGATTTGTAAGACAGACCGTACACACATAAAATAGCATTATTTTGGAGAAAGTCTTCATAACTAGGGTGTATATACTCTGGGTATGCATTTGCTTTTCCAGAGAGAAGCAGTGGCAAAGACAGTTCATACATGGCCAATTATTTAAATCTAGGTTGACTCCATGCAGCATGCTTTTGCTTGCTCATTATTCTTATGATTGCTTACCCTTAATTCTATTTATCTGAATATTTCAATGGACTTTAAATATTTTGAATAACCAGAAATAGGTTTCATGGATTTTCAGTCCACAAGTAATGACTGGACACAGCTTTGATCTTTCCTTAATGGTAGATCATTAATTTTCATCTGCTTAATTCCAGTCTTAATAATCTGCCTTCTTTATATCACCTCCTTGGAAGTCCATTCTTATATTCCTATACCCTTGCAAGGAAAATCTTCTGCTCATCATTTCCTTTCAATTTTCCCAGTCATCTACAACACACAATTTCAGACTATGGGCTATCTTCCTTTGTGTGCCTGGGTGAAGAGTGCCAAACACAGTATCCATGGTCAGCACTGCTGCAAGTCTACTATCACCAGTAATAAAAGGTAAAGCTGTGCCTGAGTGTGTGGGCTACCTCCAACAGGAGTTCTGCGGTCCCTCCGAGGGTTAACTGAAGCCGGAGGAACATAATTTAGCTCAATGAAGTTGTGGGTGTACTCATTTCCTGGTGCTGAGCATCCTCACTTGGGCTATTTCAGTGAACACAAGGCTGCATTCGGGGTGTCTTGTGATCAGAGCAGTTCTGGAGAGGTCAAACCCCCTGCTGCAGTGTCAGCCTTTGAAACTGAAAAGCACAAAGGAAGCTGCAGGGAGTCGGGCCTCTCCTGCAGGGCAGGCAGCAAAATGGACTTTGCTGTGTTTGATTATTGTGTCTTTTGTTCTCCTGTTAGTGGGCCTGGTCCTGCCCACCTTCCCAGAGAAAACTAGACTGACTTCCAAGAATTTTTTCCTTTTCGAGACAAACAGGTTCAGGCTTAGGTTTTCTTAGTGGAGTGGAAAAAAGGGATCTTGATCTGTTTTCTGTATCAAAATGTAGTTTCATTTTATTCTCCTTGAGGATACATTATGACAGTACTTAAGGAAGAGGTGGAATTATCAAGAATTAATCAGAATTGTTTGGATAGTGTGTAAATTCATAACTTTCAGAAAGTGTATATATTTTATGAAATAGAATACACACTGACATGTTAGGATAGCTCTTTATTTGCCTTAATGACCCATGAATATATCTGTATGATAGCATTTGAACGCATTTTAATTTTTAATTTGAATTAATTACCATTAACTGGAGTTAAGTCTTCTGCTACCTTTGTAACAACCCACAATAAACACTCGTGATGTGACAAGCCCTACACTACCTTAACCTTTTATTTTAGAAAGGGTAGCCCAACAGCAAACTAACAAAGTGAAAAATGGTAAACCCTACTAGCATGGATTATTTATTAACAGTGATTTACAAAGCCTGTTGCAAAATTTCTGTTGATTTGCTGAAAAACTTTAAGAGTTTTACTACTTACAGTGAATTTCCAAAAAAGTCTATATTTCTCATGAGGCAAAAAATGCACAAATAGAAGGGGAGGTTATCTTAAAGTAGTTTTGAAACTTTTTTATCTGAAAAAAGAGACAGTTTGGCTTTGTGCCTGGAAATTAAGCACCAGTACAGTAGTTTTTGTATTCATAAATGTAATGCAAAGAGATTAATTCTAATATTAATGTAATTCAGAAGAGGCAGCATTAATAAAAATAAGAATTTAAAAATTGAAATATATTCTATCTAAACTCATTAATAATATGTTTTTCTTTTAGAATTTTCCCTTAGAAAATATTAAGATAATAACTCACATGTCTAACTGGGCAGAACTCTATATGGAGAACAAGGCAGAAATACAAATGGAAAAGTATGGATCATATGTGGAGGGAGTTCCAGAGGATAAATAGCATATCTGGGGACACTTTTGGCCCTGGAACCTCTCTAGCATGCAGGAACAAGCAGGGGATGCAACATCCAAGGAAGTCAGCAATGTCCCGGCCTTTTAGTCTTTGGTCTGACAAACGGAAAATTTTCAAAGGCAGTCACCATTGCAAATCCTGTTTCCAAAGCAATTTAAGAGATTCACACTGTAGGGACCACAAGACTGAGAGGCTTTAATCTGAGTCATAAGTGAACCAACAGCAGTATAGAGAGAAATTAATAATTGCACCCTAATAATACGTTTGCTACATTTTTTCAGCTGACTAACCCTTAAAAATGACATTGCTTCTGACCTGAAGTAAAGACATCTTGAAAGAGAACTTGATCTTAGAAGAGTCCAGAAAAACTCAATTAGCCAAGTAAAAGCAACCTGTTCGTGCATGAAAATTTGAAAGTAAAACTTCTGTGTGTCCATTCATCGCACATGCCCCTTTTACCAATGAGAGCAGTAAGCATTTTCAGGAGGTGATACATGTGATTTTAGACAGATATGTGAGAGAGATGTACTGCCTTTTAGAGGTGACATTTTTCTCACCATTGATCACCGAGGTGACCTAGCATGAACTAGATCAGGTTTTGATGTCTGCTTTGTAGATAAGTTGCGAAAAATTGTTTCTCAAGTTAGGTTTTTGCCCTTTCTTTCTGAAATAAAATGTTCAGGTCCCTCCAATCACAAAGAAGTTAGGAGAAATATTTTGTATTCAAGACTTATATTTCCCTTTCCTGGAAATATTTTTAAATGTCCATTTGGTCTTTGGGAATCAAATCACATAAATTGGGAAAAAAAAATTAAATGCTCAAAAATGATTGAAAATAGAGAAACAGATTTCACCCAAACAAAATGTTCTCAGCAATATTAAAAAGCTTCTCCCTGTCTTTTTTGCCATGAGCATATTAACAGCTTTGAAAGACCAGCTCTGAAAGCCCTAAGATATTGTATCTGCTTCCCTCATTCATTTGAGAAAACATAAAGAATACTTATCATTATATTGTGCCTTCATAAAAAAAAAACAACTTTATAAAAATGTAAAGTCATATTGAATTGGTCATTCATTTATAGCTACCATGGATTCACTAAAATAATCCATTTTAAAATAAAAGTAGGATTTACAAAACAAGGAAATGCAAAATATATGTGTTATATATACATTGTTTTCTCTTAATATATTTGCTAAAATTATAGTGAAAGAGAGCCAAAGGTTTGGGCTCTTTTTCCCATAATTTCCTGAAAAAGCAGCTATGGAAACTACATTAATAACCTCAGGTGAGTTTGCTTGTTAGTGTAAAGAAGTGTGTTGGGTTTGGCTGGGATAGAGTTAATTTTCTTCACAGTAGCTGGTATGGGGCCGTGTTTTTGTTTCATGCTGAACACAGTGTTGATAACTCAAGGAGGTTTTTGTTATTTCTGAGCAATGCTTGCACAGTTTCCTGGCCTTTTCTGCCTCTCAGCCCACTCCAGTAAACTGGAGGGCACAAGGATTTGTGAGGGGACACGGCTGTGACAGCTGCCCACCACTGAGCAAAGGGAGGACAGCACATGGCTCAGGGTATAGACTGAGGGGAATGAGTTTTGTTTTGCCTGTGCACACAGCTTCTGCTTTACCTATTAATCTGTCTTTATTTCAACCCACAAGTTTTCTCATTTTTACCATTTCTGTTCTCCCCTCCATCCCATTGGGCCGGTGGGAGTCAGCAAAGAGGTGCATGAGGTTCAGTTGCCAGCATGAGGGTGTGTGGTTCTGTGTGAAAAACAGTGATTTTGGCCATGATTTAGTTTTAGCCCCTCTTGATTCTACCATCTTGTTCCATACCAGGGTGAAGTGAAAACAAGGTCCAGAGCACAATCCACATCTATCTTACTTCTTGTCTGAAACTTTCTTTTGAAATCCTGGGACCAGTGCTAGTGCAAGGTGCGGCAAGGAAAAGCATCTGTTAAGAAGTTAGAGGGATTTAGGCTGTCTTTTTCAAAACTACTTTCTAGTGACACAGTCTCACAGGCACTTCAAATTCAGGTGAACAAAAAAGCTGCTGTTGGTCAACACAGTATAAACATACACAAAGGGGATCACAAAGACCTTTTCTGACATAACTTTACACTTAAGATAGAGGTGTACTATAACAAAACAAACAACAAAAACCAAACCAGCAAACAAGTGAAAAAAGCCATTTTGTGGCATTCATTTTCTAGAATATCTGAGTGTTTCATATCTAAGACAGACTACCAGATCTTACCCATTTCCTATGTGGTGATCATTTCTGTCCACATTTGATGTCTTCATGTCAAGGTGCTAGTGATGATAATGGGAAATCTTTATAGACAGCATTTGAAATTTATGGTGCAAAGGGTCCATCTACGCAAATTGTCGCAGCTATAGAGTAAAAAAAAAAAAGTATTCATAACAACTGAAGAATTGCTTCAAAAACATATGTTATCTCTTTTTAAAATGGCTTGATAATATGGATAAACCCTGTATTTCTTTAAATTTCTTAATAGACAAGTTTTCCTCTCTCTGTGAACAATTGAAGTCAGTCTGTAGGGAAGAGTACCTTAAGGATCCTATTCAGACGCAAGTCCACATGGTATGTCTCCAGCACCATTTTTTAGATTTTAACTACTAAACTTTAACTACTAAATAATTTTCCTGTTGAAATTATTTACTTAATTTAGAAAATCAAAGGTTTCAGACAGTTCCTTTTTTATTTCTTGATTTAGAAGGCTAATTTTTTTGCATTTAGTGCAGAATAATATTTCTATTCTGACAAGTGAAATATCCTGAGGGGGAAAAAAAGAGAAGTGCTTCATTTTCACTAACATAATGCCTATGGCATTCCCCTAACCAAGATACTGCTTTTCTTAAAAGAAAAGAAAATTCAGGAAAAAAGCAAAGTCCAATGAGCAGGGTCTTTTTAATAGAATTTAGACAGATAATGTGTGTAGGAGAACCCTTAGCCTGCCTAAACGAAAGGAAGAACTTAAAACTATAAAACAGGAGAGTCTGTAACAGAAAGGAAGGACCTTGATACTTACTTCTTTCTTTCACCATGCATTATTCTACCTTTTTCATAGTCAGAGGTTGAATAGAGGCATATGATGCAAACAATGAAAGAGGCTGTCTTCCTCTTCCTAGAATAATCAAACTGAATTAAAATGTTAGTATTGAATTATAAATTTTAGAATATAGACATAAAAGTGATTATTTTAAAAGCAAAACTATTTTGTAAATTTGACTGATTCTAAATTAGCCATTTAAAATGGGTCACTTAGACAAAACTTAAAAACTTTCAAAGAATAACAGAATGCGGTTGGAAGGGGCATGTGGTGGTCAGCTTGTTAAACCCCCTGCTCAAGCAGGGCCACATACAGTCTGCTGTCCGGGACCATGTCCAGATGATTTTTTCATGTTTCCAAGGACAGAGGCTAGGCAACCTCCCTGTTGGAACCTGTGGCATTACTCAGTTACCCTCAAAGGAAAAAAAAATATCCACTTCCTAATGTTCAGAGGGAGCCTCCTGTGTTTCAGTTTGTGCCCATTGCCTCTGGTCCTGTCACTGGGCACCACTGAGCAGAGCCCGGCTCTGTTCTCTACACACTCTGTCTGAAGGTGTTTATACAAACTTTGATGAGATTCCCCTGCACTTTCTCTTCTCCAGTGTAAACAGGCCCAACTCTCTCTGCCTTTCTTCATTTGTGAGATGCTCCAGTTCCTTCATCACAGTATATCTTCTCTCCACTCATTCTTTAAGAATTCTAAGTTTATTAGCACAGACATGCACAATGGGGATGCCACACTTAGACACATGTGCTGAAGTGACCATTCTTCTTAAAACAGCATTGACTTAATTATATTCTGAAAGTATTCATTTCTACTTTATCCTGCAGAGGTATTAATGTATTTAGCAGAGAAAGCTTTACTGGAGTCTTTGGCATACATAATGATTAGCAGCTCATGTTTTGAAATGTACTACTTTTTCCTGGCTCTAGGGGCTTTGCTTTCTGAATGTTTCCAAAATGCGATCTTTTCATACAATTCCCTACTGATCACCACCAAGAATACTCAAATGCTTTCTGCCAAAATACATACTAGTTTGTTCTGCATCACTGGATGATGTGGTCCCTTCTTTGAACCTCACAGGCTGAGCCTTAGAAAAAACACAGCCAAGTAGCTTAACAACCACTTACCTCTCCAGAAGTTCCACTGTAATAACCTGGTAGAGAAGACAGTGTCAATCCTGCTATCAGTATTATACTATCTTTGGACTTTACAGCCTGTGTAAGGCAGAAAGAAGCAACATACAAATCCAATACAGTACCTTTTTGGATTAAAATTTAAGATAAAGACCTGACAGATTAATAATAATGTTAGCATTTTAGAAGAAAATTAAACTTCAGAGATACACAGGAATTTGTTTACCAGCAATTTGTTATTATATTTTCAAAATATTTTAAAAACTAAGGATATTAATGCTCAATAACATTGAGATCTAAACATTAAAATTCCAGCTTTTAATTTTTTAAATGGCTATTTTGTTTGCATTATAAAACATTAGATGAGGTGGTGATGGTCTTTTGCCTCATGCCTCAATACACAGCTAAGGTGTGCATAAATCTGCACTACTTGATGCTCTGCCTGGCCTTGCCCTGGTTACTTAAATAAAGTTTTATTGGGGAAACTATAATAATAAAGACTAAGCTGCAGCTCTGAAGCAGTCCTGCAGCGTATGACATTACAGGAAGAGAACCTCAGGGGTTTTTTTTTCATGTCTGGTTTCTTTTAGCCTTGTATTAAAAGGAAAAAGAAAGAAAGAAAAAAAAGAGTAGAAAAGTGATAAAACACTAATGCTTAGAATAAGAAATAAATGAATGTATAGAAATACACAATGCCTTAAAGTTTCTAGCAGTGCTGCAAAGGTACTGCTATGTGAACATTGCCATCTAATGGTTTATTTGAGATTAGTAGCTAGAACAACTTAGCAGCATTCCCATGTTGAGGCAGAGTAAATATCTAAGCAGTATTAGGAACATTAACAAAATATTTATTGGTAGAATCCTGCATTGTCATAATTTAGAGAAATGACATTTTAATGTTATTTTTATTGGGTGTGGCAATATTCTTATTTTAATGTATAACATTTAGAGTTGATTGCAACATGTAAAAATCACAGAGATATTTGTTTAAAAGCAAACTACAACAATCTCAGTATTGAAATCGTAAAACTAAAAATATCTTTTGATACTATATATTAAAATATTTTAAAACTAAAAATCAACCTAGAAAATATGTTTTGATACCATATATTAAAATATTTTTCACCTAGAAATCTGTATTAACCAGAATTGAAAATAAAGGTGGTACTGACAAAGCAGAAAAACAGGGAGAAATCTGTGAATTACAGTTTTATGCCATTCTTAGCTAAATGAAAAAGCTGAGCCACAAATCTGAAGAATTCTTATTTCTCTAGTCCTTTTGATCTCTGCCTTCTTATTCTATCTTCCTTTAATAATAAAATACAT
Organism: Vidua macroura; assembly: GCF_024509145.1. Taxonomy (NCBI): domain Eukaryota; kingdom Metazoa; phylum Chordata; class Aves; order Passeriformes; family Viduidae; genus Vidua; species Vidua macroura. The sequence continues at coordinate 43,082,613 of NC_071572.1, read as the reverse complement.
ATTGGGGGGGTTTTGCTTCATGATTTTTCTTCAAGTTTATTTTGGCTATGCAGCAATATTTTCATGATAGTGATCTTCATGGAATTTAATGTTGGAAAATACCTTTTATAAACAGCAAGAATTCTACATGAAGAATATGTCCCTCTTGCACTAAAATGGCTTAGAATAAATAGAACAAGAAGCTTCCTATGGAGCTTTAAACCATCTTATAGAATCCAGTATTCCCATTACAGTATTCTGTAAAAATCTATGGGGATGACAACATACTCTTAACCCATACAGTATTTTTTTTTTTCTGCAGGGGAAAAAAAAAAAAAAAAAAAAAAAAAACAAACAAGTGTAGTCACAAAAGAGCCCCAAAAGCCCCAAAACAAACAAACAAACAAACAAAAAAACCAAGGATGATTGCTATAATAAAGCAACAAGTCGGGTTTTATTAAGCTATAAACACAACCTTCAGCCACAAAATAAGCTAGCTGGCTTTAGCCTACTCACCAAATAGATACGTTTCCAGGTGCTGTAAGATATTACTGAGCTTCTAATTATTAAAATTCCAAGTTATAACCTGTGCAGTTCAGGTAATGCAGAAAATGTCATGTAATGTTGCGTACTTGATGCTACTGATACTTATGTTGCAATATCTCAAGGAACTTTAACAGCAGTTAATGAAGTGTAATTAAGGATGACCTTGCTCTTGAGGGCTTGAGCTGTGCAAAACATTCTAGTGCAAAATTCCATCTTAACATTTCCACTAAAGGACCTCAAGTACTCTTCTCTCCTTACAATGGAGAACTGCCACTAATGTTAGAGAAATAACAAAAAATATTAAATAAATATTAATACAAAATAAAACAAATTAGAAGTGCCATGGCACTTCTATCATGGCACTTCTATTTTATTTGTTTATATCTAAACAAATTAGATATCTGCCATGCCATAGAAGTGAGAGTCTGGAAGATATTTCAGGAGATCAGAAATTATGGAGGCAGCTCATTCTCTATACTTACTGTGAAAAAATTCAGTGAAGCACATACTACAGTCTTACAGTGTTTCGCTATTCTCAAACTTAGAATAACAATTCTCACACTAAAAAAAAAAGCTGTTTTATTCTTCCAATTAAACTACTGTCATAACTTTTTCTCTGTATAACTGATCATTTCCTAAAAATTCCATCTTAACTATCTTCAAGATCAAACAGTGCAAAGCAGGCCTTCCCCCTGCTTGCTTAATGCTTTCCCAACCTTTTAGTATATTTTTTTTTTTTTTGTCCTTTGAATTCTGTCTAAACCATTTATGTCTTCTTCAACACCTGGTGCTGAACGAGGAACGAGTACTCTGTGTGAGGCCTCTCCTGCTCTGGTCAGAGTGTGACAATTAATTCCTCCCCACGGTTCATGTGCAGTGTTGCTGCTAATGCACTTCAGAGTGGGAAATGAGTGTTTAGTGGTACAGAGCATGGACAACTCAGTTTTGTGTTCAACCATGATTTCAAAATTACTTTCCCCAGTACTGTTGCCTATCCAGGTTTTCCTCAGGCTGAGGGCTCCCCACCAGGCAGGGGACAGGGGCTGGCCAGCCAAGGATCATTACAGCTCCCTGCCAAGAGCAGGACAATTTAGGGCACTGGGGCAGCCCTAGCCCCTGGCACTGGGCACATCCCTGGGGATGGAGACAGAATGGGGATGAAGACAGGCTAGGGCCAAGCCAGGATAGCAGGTCAGCAAGACAGGGTCAGTATCAGCAGGAATTAGGCCAGAGACATGATAGCTCAGGCCTGAGCAGTTCCTAAGGGCAGGAAGCGGGAGTATCCCCACCTCTTCCTAATTTTTCCCAGCTCTTTCTCCTCCCACACTTCCTCAGCAGCTGGGTTAAAGGCCACAGACCCAAGAAGTATCAGAGCTGGCCAGTGCAGGCTGCCAGCACAGCTCCTGGGGAACAGGAAGAGCAGCCATGGCTCAGGACCATGTCATTTCCTGTCCCACTGTATGAGGTTTGAATGGCCAAGCTTTGTTAGTAGGGGGGCTACAGGGATGGCTTCTGTGAGAAGCTGCCAGAAGCTTGCTCAGCGTCCAGCAGAGCCAATCCCTGACAGCTCCAAAGGTGGGCATGATGCTGGCCAAGGCTGGGCCAATCAGAAATTGTGGTAACACCTCCGTGATAGCATAGCTAAGAAGAGAAAAAAAAAGAGTTATTGTGCAGATGTAATTGTAGCCAAAGAGGAATGAAGTGAGAATATGCAAGAGGAACTACTCTGCAGATGCTCAGATCAGTGCAGAAGGAGGGGCAGAATGTGCTCCAGGTGCCAGACCTGATATTCCCTGCAGTCCATGGTGCAGCCAGCCCATGGTGAGGCAGCTGTGCCCCTACAGCCCATGGAGGTCCATGGGGATACAGAGATCCACCCATAGCCCATGGAGGAGATCCACACTGGAGCAATGAGTGCCTGAGAAGAGGCTGTTAACCTGGGAGAAACCTGTGGTGGAGCAGGGTCCTGGCAGGGGCTTGAAGGCCCATGGAGAGAGGACCCCTCACTGCAGCAGGTTTCCTGGTAGGACCTGTGAACGCATGGGGAATTTATGATTGGAGCCACCTGTCCTTGAAGGGCTGCATCCCATGGAAGAGTCACCCACACTGGAGCAGTTCACAGAGAGCTCTTGCTCTCTGGATGGACTCATGCTGGAGAAGTTCACGGGGCACTCTCTCCTGTAGGAGGGACCCCACACTGGAGCAGGGGAAGAACTCCTCTCCCTGAGCAATGGGAAAAACAATGTGTTATCTGACCATAACCCCCATTGCCTGCCTCTCTGCAGTGCTGGGGGAGGAGGTAGGTCTGGGAAGGGGGGGGGGGGGGGGGGGAGGAGAAAATTGTTTTAAGGGCTCATTTTACTTCTCATTATCCTGCTCTGATTTTATTATAAGAAATTCAATTCATGTCTCTGATTCTAGCCTGTTTTGCCCATGACAGTAATCAGTGAGTGATTACTGAGTGAGTGATCTCTCTCTCTGTCATAATCTCAACTCATGAACGTGTCATTATATTTTCTTTCTCCTGTCCAGCTGCAGCATTGGTGGCTGCCTAGCATCCAGCCAGGATCAACACACTAAACCCACCTAAAACTAACTCCCACTTTGACCAGAAGTAACCAAACCCTCTTTTTTGTTAATGGCTTTGTGACCATGTTGTGCACAATCTTCATGGTAATTTCATCACTGTCATAACATTTTGATTAGGTTGAATAGGGCATTTCTTTGCTATCCACTGAACAAGGGGGTTATGGTCACAAAGACAGAGGTCACCCTAGTTTGCAGACAGTTCACAGAATTTTGACCAGTTTATCAGGCACCAGCTGCACAGAGGTGATGGCTTGGCAGGCAGCTTTAGCATCCTGTTGGGAATTAGTCTGACTAGCAGTTCTGTGACAGGTATGCAGGCAGATGGATTTAAAGGTAAAAAGCTGTCCTGAAGGAAGTGTTGCTAAGATTTGGGAGTGACTCAGGTGGGTGAGTCGTTTTGCCATCACCATCTCATGAGTCAAGCAAATAAACTGTAATGACTCATTTTGAAAACCCAGGCACTGGGCAACAACTGCATAGCTTATGATTTCATCCTTGTCACTTACAGAGAAAATACAAAGCTTGAATTCAAAATGTCTTTTAAACTAGTAGTAGGGCACTGAAGGTGAGTCAGTTAAATGATCAGTAATTCTAATACGTAAGAAGCTAAATCTGTTGGTTTGATGCCCAGATCCTTTACTCAAAATCTTATGATCCCCCATGCTTTTCCACTTCACTGTTTTTTTTCTGGCATTCCCTGTGACCTCTCTAACCTTTATTCCTCATTTTGAAACGTGTGCATCCTTTCTCCCTTCCACCTGTATCAGTTCTATATCAAGACTTTTCCCACTTCCCTCTCTTTATTCTCATGGGCTTTTAATTATTCTCCGTTTCAAAAGCACTATTTGCCCTTTCCTGTACCACTCACACAAACAGATTTTATGAAGTCATAAGCCCTGGAACTTGCATACATTTGCAATAAATATTTAATGTGAATTCTTGTTCAAAACAGGAAAATAAAACAAAACATTTCACACGATTCTCCGGGGGTGTCTTGCCCTTAGCGGAACGCCCTTAAGTGAAGTGGTGCCTTGATCAATGCTGCCATCTCGCGCCCGTCGGAAAAAACTAAAATCCCTGACCTACTTTAGATCTATTTAGCTCTTTCCTTGCCTCAATTACTTCAGAGCAGACATCCAGTGAAGTGTGTAAGGAGATAACTCCGAAACTGACATTTAACATTATATTCTAGTATCATGTGATGAATTTAGATTTTGTGCCAAATAGTGGACTTACTAGAAATATTTGCAGGGGTTTCTCCCATAAAGAAATATATAGAGACAAAACAAACAAAACAAAAAAAACAAAAAAAAATCAACAATTTGTTATTTAACAAGAATAAGAGTGTTTATTCAAATGTTTTGTAGATATTTCATTTTCTCAAATACCTTTTCCAGCATCAGTTTATATGGCAAAGGATTTTTTCCTATATTCTGAAAAGAAATAAAATTATAGAGAAGTGCCATTGACTTCAGGGGATGAAGACTAGACCTATCTCAAAAGCTATAAAATGATTGCAAGGATATAGTTTTATTTTAGAATAAATCTAAATCATGAGTGTTCAAGCCTTTTCAGGGTAAGAAATCTCAACAATTCATGAATCATATTCCTTTTCTTTGAGTCTACACTCAAAGTTAGAATACTGAACAAATCTCTCTCAGGAGTCTTTCAATGACATCTGCTTTTCTCCACTGATTTTACAGGTAGTTAAATGTTAGCCTTAATAGGACTGGACCCTAAAACTTGTCCTCCAACAGAATCCCTGCTAGAATTTTTTCCATCAGTGAGAGACTGTGGTGTAGATTAAGAGCATTTGTCCTAACAACCAGTCTTGCACTGCCTGCAAGTGTTTTGTATCAGTGCATAGGATGACAGGCAGATAGTTTGGGGAACTGAAGAGGGATGGAAGTGCTAAACTTCTTCAGCACAAGCTGGCTGAGAGATAATAAAAAAAAAATACAACTCTGAATGAATATGAAAGCCTGAGCAAAATCTATTCATTATCATTCTAAAGAGGTTATAATTTTTTCATTCCAAAGCCGACTCATTGCTAAGAATATTATTGGTCTTCCTCCTATATTTCTGTGACAAATTCCCTAGGAATTTACTCCAACAGTGGTACTAGTAAACAACATAGATATTTCCAGTGCAGATACTTACCATAATGTCATGTTGCCTAATTCATAACCCTGGAATGGAAAGGGAACCTAAAAGGTTTTCTAAAGGTTTTCTAAAAGCCTTGTTTCCATACACTTCTGTAAAATAAGTGGAATTGGCCTATAGAATTATACCATGCTTTAACTTAGCTATAAGCCCAACTATTTTAGATATTTTTATACCTAGTCACAATACTGTGAATCATTATTACTGTGCTAAGCAGCTCCTTCAAAATAACAAGAGTAAAATAGTTCAGTGCATTTAATAACTAAGCTTTCATTCAGATATGATGTTTTATTCCTTCCTTCTTGACAACCATCAAAATAAAACTAGCATTAGGAGCAGTTCACAGAAAAGGGGATAGTGAAATGGCTATATCTATGCTTAACTGTACCATTTTGTTCACGGTGATAAGAGTCAGCTGCCAAATGAGAAAATTGTTGCAGGCTCAAACAGAGGACTGGATGAAAGTGGTGAAAAAGAGCTCAACTCTATAAAATCTAGTAAAACATTTGATGTTATACCATATTGAGAAGCTTGTTATTTACATAAGGACACTGAGATTAGTAGGTGAATTAGTAAATTAGTTGAGCTTAGTAAATTACTTCCTAAATGTGAAGGGAGCAACAAGTTATGCAGAAAGGGAAGTTTCACTATCCAGATTGAAAACAGGGGAAAAATACATTCATTTTTGAAATCGGTTTTATATAAAATTTTCATTGTAGGAGCATCACACTAAAATCTTGGAGCTGTAGATGGATTTTGAACATGGTTTAATGGGGATGTTCAATACCGGAACAAGTATTAAAGGCTGGATTAGTGAAATGGGAAGTACAGAAGTGAAAAAATGTTACATTACATTCAGAGACCCATAGAAGAAAACTGAGACTCTGAGTTGAAAATCTAAGAGCCTTAAAATGAAAGAGGACAATAACCAATTTTGTTTCTCCCATCCTGAGTTGCCACCGTAGTACAGCCAAAGCAAATAGAATCCTTTCCAGCTAACAAACTGTTAGTTCTGTTGTCTTGCTGATAATTTGAGGAACTGTGCATAATTCTGATGGGCATGTTAAAGAAAGGGGTTGTTCATAGAACAAAATTTCAAGTAGACATAGAGGAGATCATGTGGGCTTAAGAGGAAAAGGAAAGAAGCCCCAAAGACTAGGCTAGCATAATTTAGTGAAACAAAAAAAAAAAGGATACAATTAATGGTCCCTTACTTGGGGCTTTCACTCTTCAGCTATGCCTACCATGAGTTGAATCACAGTGTAAATATCTAATTATATCAACTAATGTCACGCATTCAGGATTCAGATCTCTCACTAGTCACTTAAGGCTCCCTTCAGAGTCAACAGGAGAAAAGTGGGACTTACAGACACATTTTATCTGCCTTATCATAAATTTATCAGTTAAATAGCATCCCAGAAGTTCATACTCAATAATTACCTGAGAAATGGAGTTCTAAAACACAGCAAGCAAGATGAATCTTGCTCTATCTTTCTAAAATACACATATTAAAAAGCAGGCTATACATGGTATCCACACTCCCCAGATACCACAGACTCAAGAGAAAATGAAAGCCACTCTCTCTGTGAGAAAGACAGAACTCAGAACAGCTGTGGTCTGAGCCATTTATTTTTATACATATTTTAGTAAGAGCTGCACATGCTAGAAGCAGTTCTCACAGAATTTAAAAAAAAAAAAAAAAAAATAGCTCCAGAATGAATGCAAGCACTGAAATTATTTAGGTAGTCATTTTATTATTGTCCTGGTTCAGGGCAAGTCTGGGGAAAGAATTCCCCTCCCCCCACAAAAGGGTTCCTTTAGGAAAGCAGATTCAATTGGCCCCTCCCCCCAGCCAGTTCGGGAGAAAATACCTCTGGAGGAAAAAAGTGGAAAAAACCTGTTTATTATACAAGAGAACTTAGACACTATTAAACAATAAGACTTCTTGCCACTCCAAGAGAGACAAATTCAGAGCAAATCCCCCCCCCGGGCTGCAGCTCAGCTCACTCAGTCTCTGACCAGTCCTTCCGGCGCTGGCAATGCCGCGGCCCCGGCCCGGCCCGCTGGGCCACAGGTGTGAGCTGCTGATGCTCTTCTGGTGTTCAGTCCAGAGCAGATCCAGAGAAAGGAAAAAAAAAAACACAGTCCAGGGAACTTCTCTGCCTCAGCTAGCTAAAACTAACTAGAAAAAGCAAAGGAGAGCTCTGTCTCGCTGTCCGTCCGTCTGCAGACAACACCGTCCCGGAGCAGGAATGTGGAGGAGGGAGTGAGTTTTTTGAAAACAAACCCTGAGCTTCTTCCCTCCTCCTTTCACTCTTGGAACAAGACTTCAACATAAACAGGGCAGACGATTGGGGATAAAGGCATCATACAGCCACCCTAGGACATTCCACCCCTTATCCCCATATCGTCAGCTTACTACTAAAACTAATATATATATATATTCAAACCCTATAAATAGATACATTATACATCTAATATACAACTATACACAGACAATGGCAGCAGTATTCAGGAAACAGTGATAGTTATACATAGTTCTCACCCAACAATCAGATCTCCCTGAGGTACACATCGTGTTCTTCCATCTCTCTGCATTATCCACCATGTACAACCTGGTCCCTGAGCAAAGACAATCCCACGAATGGGTTTGTCCGTACTTGAGGCAGAATTGATCCACACTGTCTTTCCTAACAAGCCTCTAACATGCACTACTGGGACTTTGTCTCCATCTACTATATGCAAAAGCTGAGACTGGGCAGGGCCCCATCGACTGGTAGAGCCTCGGGTGTTAACTAACCAGGTGGCTTTTGCCAGATTCTGTTCCCAATTCTTGAGAGATCCCCCACCCAATGCTTTCAGTGTGGTTTTCAACAATCCATTGTACCTCTCTACTTTTCCTGCAGCTGGTGCATGGTAGGGAATATGGTACACCCACTCAATACCATGTTCCCTAGCCCAAGTGTTGATAAGGCTGTTCTTGAAATGAGTTCCATTGTCGGACTCAATCCTCTCAGGGGTACCATGCCTCCAAAGAATTTGCTTTTCAAGGCCCAGGATGGTGTTACGGGCAGTAGCATGAGGCACAGGATAGGTTTCCAACCATCCTGTGGTGGCTTCTACCATTGTGAGCACATAACGCTTGCCGTGGCGTGTCTGGGGCAGTGTGATGTAGTCAATCTGCCAGGCCTCCCCATATCTATACTTGGACCACCGCCCCCCGTACCATAGGGGCTTCACCCGCTTGGCCTGTTTGATGGTAGCACATGTCTCACAGTCGTGGATTACCTGAGATATACTGTCCATGGTTAAATCCACCCCTCGATCTCGTGCCCACTTAAAAGTGGCATCTCTACCCTGATGGCCTGAGGCATCATGGGCCCATCGTGCCACGAACAATTCCCCTTTGTGTTGCCAATCCAAGTCTATCTTTGATACCCCTATCTTTGCAGCCCGATCTACTTGCTGGTTGTTTTGGTGTTCCTCATTGGCTCTGCTCTTGGGGACATGGGCATCTACATGACGAACTTTCACCGGTAGCTTCTCTACCCTGGTGGCAATGTTTTTCCACTCATCAGCAGCCCAAATTGGTTTTCCTCTACGCTGCCAATTAGCTTTCTTCCACCTCTCCAGCCACCCCCACAGAGCATTGGCTACCATCCATGAATCAGTGTAGAGGTAGAGTTTTGGCCACTTCTCCCTTTCAGCAATGTCCAGGGCCAGTTGAACCGCTTTGAGTTCAGCAAATTGACTCGATCCACCTTCCCCTTCAGTAGCTTCCGCAACTCGTCGTGTGGGACTCCATACGGCTGCTTTCCACTTCCGTTTCATTCCTACAATGCGGCAAGAGCCATCAGTGAAAAGAGCATAGTGTGTTTCTTCTGCTGGCAGTTGGTTATATGGTGGCGCTTCTTCAGCATGTGCCACTTCCTCCTCTTCATCTGCAAGACTAAAGTTTTCACCTTCAGGCCAGTTTGTAATTATCTCCAAAATCCCAGGGCGATTCAATTTTCCAATCCGGGCGCGCTGCGTAATAAGGGCAATCCACTTGCTCCATGTGGCACTGGTGGCATGGTGGGTGGAGGGAATCTTTGCTTTGAACATCCACCCCAGCACCGGTAGTCGGGGTGCCAAGAGAAGTTGTGCTTCTGTACCGATCACCTCCGAGGCGGCCTGAACTCCTTCATAGGCTGCTAAAATTTCCTTCTCTGTTGGAGTATAGTTGGCTTCAGACCCTCTATAGCTTCGACTCCAAAATCCCAGTGGTCGGCCTCGAGTCTCACCAGGCACTTTCTGCCAAAGGCTCCAGGACAAACCATGGTTCCCGGCTGCAGAGTAAAGCACATTCTTCACATCTGGTCCTGTCCTGACTGGGCCAAGGGCTACTGCATGGGCAATCTCCTGCTTGATCTGGGTGAAGGCTTGTTGCTGCTCAGGGCCCCAGTGGAAATCATTCTTCTTGCGAGTGACCAGGTAGAGAGGGCTCACGATCTGGCTATACTCAGGAATGTGCATTCTCCAAAAACCTATGGCGCCTAAGAAAGCTTGTGTTTCCTTCTTGCTGGTTGGTGGAGACATCGCTGTGATCTTGTTAATGATATCTGTAGGAATCTGACGCCGTCCATCTTGCCACTTCACTCCCAGGAACTGGATCTCTCGAGCAGGTCCCTTGACCTTGCTCTTCTTGATGGCAAAACCAGCTTTCAGGAGAATCTGGATGATTTTCTCCCCTTTCTCAAATACCTCTGCTGCTGTTTTCCCCCACACAATGATGTCATCAATGTACTGCAGGTGTTCTGGAGCCTCACCCTTTTCCAGTGCAGCCTGGATCAGTCCATGGCAGATGGTGGGGCTGTGTTTCCACCCCTGGGGCAGTCGGTTCCAGGTGTACTGCACGCCCCTCCAGGTGAAAGCAAACTGAGGCCTGCATTCTGCTGCCAGAGGAATGGAGAAAAATGCATTGGCAATATCAATAGTGGCATACCACTTTGCTGCCTTGGACTCCAGCTCGTACTGGAGTTCCAGCATGTCCGGCACAGCAGCGCTCAGCGGTGGAGTCACCTCATTTAGGGCACGGTAGTCCACTGTCAATCTCCATTCTCCTTCGGATTTACGCACAGGCCAGATGGGGCTGTTGAAGGGTGAATGGGTTTTGCTGACCACCCCTTGGCTCTCCAACTCACGGATCATTTTGTGGATGGGGATCACGGCATCTCGATTCGTTCGGTACTGCCGGCGGTGCACTGTTGAGGTGGCAATTGGTACTCGTTGGTCTTCTACCTTCAAAAGTCCTACTGCAGATGGGTTTTCTGATAGTCCAGGTAAGCTGTTCAATTGCTTGATGCCCCCTGTCTCTACAGCTGCTATTCCAAATGCCCACCTGAGTCCCTTTGGGTCTTTGAAATACCCACTTCGGAGGAAGTCTATGCCTAAAATACATGGGGCCTCTGGGCCAGTTACAATAGACTGTTTCTTCCACTCATTTCCAGTCAGGCTGATCTCAGCTTCCACTGAAGTAAAGTCCTGTGATCCCCCTGTCACACCAGCAATAGAAACAGGTTCTGTCCCCACATAGTTTGATGGGATTAATGTGCACTGCGCACCAGTGTCGACCAAAGCTTTATATTCTTGTGGTTCTGATGTGCCAGGCCAACGAATCCACACCGTCCAGAAAATACGGTTTTCCCTAGCCTCTACCTGGCTAGAGGCAGGGCCCCTCTAAGCCTGGTTATCCTTCTTTCCTGGGGCATATGTCTTGGAGGTTCCTTCAAGGGGATCGAAAATATCGTCATCATCATCATATATGGCAGTTTGGTTATGGGTCACTGGAGCTGCTTCCCTTTTGGTGAAAATTCCTCTCGGAGTCTTGCTTCCCTTCAATTCATGCACCCGCTGTGCCAGATCAGCAGTAGGTTTCGCATCCCATTTCCTCATATCTTCTCCACAATCGCGCAGGAAGAACCACAGCTCAGCTCGTGAGGTGTACCTTCTCTCCCTATCTGAGGGACGTCTGCGTTGGGTACCAGGACCTCTGATCTGTACTGCAGAAATTTTAAGAAGGTCCTCTTTAATCTCCTCCCTAAATCTCTTAAGAGTCTCCTCTATCTTGTTCTCTATCTTTTTTTCTATCTTTTTTTCTAGTTTCTGCACTTGTGTTTCTACTGCTGCAATTCTCAAGTGTGTTGGGCCATGTACAGCATCTGCATATGCTCGGAGCTTCTTTGTCATATCAAGCACAGTCTCCTCACCGTCACCTTGCTTCATTATTGCTACAGCAGAAGCATATTCATCTGGCCCAAGTCTTACAAGTTTTCGCCACATCACAGATGTACATGGTACCAAGTCTGGATTTACAGTATCTAGATCATCCGAGAAGACAATCTCTACCACTGCCATTTCCCTCAAGCGTTGAATTCCTTGCTCTATAGTCTTCCACTGGGTTTGCTGCATATAAAGATCATCTGCACACAAGTATCTTTGTGCTACACTGTCCAGAACCCGTGCCCAGAGGCTGCGAGGATTAGCCCCCCTCATAATTCCTTGATCAATGGCAGGATCATGTGACAGGGATCCCAAATGTCTCGCTTCGCTACCATCCAGAATTGTAGCCTCCCCTGCAGCATCCCAAAGACGGACCAACCAACTAATTATAGACTCATCAGGTCGTCGAGTGTAATCCTTCCTTAGGCCACGAAGGTCCTTCAGGGAATAGGACTCAGTAGTGGCTTCTGATCCTGCATCAGTTGCCTTAACTTCGGCTTTTGTGTCAGTAATTAGCTTTGAGGGTCCTTCTCCTGGATCATCATCATCAGTCCCTGGCCGGTCAGTTTTGCTTCTCTTCTTTCCCGCTGCAACTGCCAGTGGTTTAGGTTCACTGTCTGGTTTAGCTACAGCCTGAGTAACTGGGGGGTTGGCTGCGGACTGAATGACTGGGATTGCTGCTGGTTTATCTCCCTGCCCCCCTGCCTCTGTCTGCTGGCCTACAGTATCTAGCAGTGTGCGATAAGCATAAGCCAGAGCCCAGCTTATTGCAATGATTCTTTTCTCCTTAGAGTCATCATGGCACTTCTCTTTCAGGTATTTCCCTACCTCATCTGGGTTCTGAATTTGTTCACTTGGAAAATCCCACTCTACAGGGTCAGAAAATTCCTTCAGGGTCTGGCCTATTTTCTCCCATTCTCCACACCACTTAGGATTTTCCACATCTGAATGAGGGGTTTCATCAGTCCCTCTGGATTTTTCAGCCTTCACTCTAGAGAAACTGCAGGCTGTATAAAGGAAGTTTCCCAGGATAAATACCAGAAAGAGGGTCTCTTTAACATTCAGGGGAGACTGAACATTCTCAAAAAATGACATAACATATTCAAAAGAGAAGAAGGAAAGGAGGGGTTGGAAAACCTCATCCTCTGCTCCTCCTCTAACAAACCAGGTGCAATTACTAATAAACTCCCAGAACATCCTACTGGAACTAGGATGCAGGGTAGGGTGAAAAAACCATAAAGCATACATATTTTGAACAGAATCCAGTATCTTTACAAGCGCCTTATAAATCACTATTGCCAAGGCCAGCACAATAGCTATTTTAATTTGTGCTCTTCTACTGTAAAAACCGCGTGTAAGGGACAATCCTAGTGACCAGAAAAGCACTAAAACCTCAAAAAGGCCTAGTGACCAGAACCACATGAAGGCCTCCACCCCAAGAGACATTATGGATGTAAGCAACATGGCTACTGGGTGCTTTAACCCACTACAAAACAAACACAACCAACATGCAATCGGTAGAGGAATAAAGGTTTTTTCCACTTTCTCGAGCCCCACGTTGGGCGCCAAAATAATGTATGTGTCCTGGTTCAGGGCAAGTCTGGGGAAAGAATTCCCCTCCCCCCACAAAAGGGTTCCTTTAGGAAAGCAGATTCAATTGGCCCCTCCCCCCAGCCAGTTCGGGAGAAAATACCTCTGGAGGAAAAAAGTGGAAAAAACCTGTTTATTATACAAGAGAACTTAGACACTATTAAACAATAAGACTTCTTGCCACTCCAAGAGAGACAAATTCAGAGCAAATCCCCCCCCCGGGCTGCAGCTCAGCTCACTCAGTCTCTGACCAGTCCTTCCGGCGCTGGCAATGCCGCGGCCCCGGCCCGGCCCGCTGGGCCACAGGTGTGAGCTGCTGATGCTCTTCTGGTGTTCAGTCCAGAGCAGATCCAGAGAAAGGAAAAAAAAAAACACAGTCCAGGGAACTTCTCTGCCTCAGCTAGCTAAAACTAACTAGAAAAAGCAAAGGAGAGCTCTGTCTCGCTGTCCGTCCGTCTGCAGACAACACCGTCCCGGAGCAGGAATGTGGAGGAGGGAGTGAGTTTTTTGAAAACAAACCCTGAGCTTCTTCCCTCCTCCTTTCACTCTTGGAACAAGACTTCAACATAAACAGGGCAGACGATTGGGGATAAAGGCATCATACAGCCACCCTAGGACAATTATCATAAGCTATCATCATGAGAATTCAACTGGAATCACTTTCTATGAGTCAGCAAATCCAAAGCAATGAATGTAGCTCTGCATGCACTTTGGGACTGTACTATGCCTTTTATAATTTTTGTTTACCACTTGGTATCCTGAAGTATCATGAAAAATCAACGGCCTTTGCCATTCACTGTGTAGGGCTCTGAAGTGCTGCTAAACACTATGATGAGCAAGACTGAATACTGCCCAATTAACTTCCTTTATAGAAACATTCCATCCTTGAAAGTCCATTGCTACAGACTATGGGTTTGATATTTTCCTGGTTTTGCACTCAGATTGCAAAGGGATGAACATTTTTCTGTTTGTAACTGTGATTACAAATTAGTTTAACTTCCTTTTCTTAGTTGAATGTAAACAACACTGCTTAAGTCTGTGGGGTGACAGACAAGCATATAAGTAACAACTTTCCTGCTATTAACAGTTGTTTAATTGATTCTAAGATGAATAATAAAATGACACTGGATAATATAGTCAGCTAATGTTCTAAGAACCTTGTATAACTAATAGTCATCCCTTTTTATAGTATATAGTATGTAGATCATGGGAACTCTATTTTTTTTGTTGGTTTCTTTTTCTGAATTCAATACAAAACAAAATAATCATAATTATCACTGTGAAATCAGCATATACAACTGCATACTCCTGTAGATAAAAGAGATTAAGTGCATATATCTCCATTATCTGTTTCAGGATTTTTCAGGGGTCAGCAAAGCCAGATTTTCTTGCACCTTATTTTTTATTTTCGGTAGCATATTAATTTGCTTTAGGCAATTTATTTTCCTAATTTAATTTTTTGTAATGTCCAATGAAGCTCAGAAAGAGAAGTCATGGGTTTGTGAACACAGTGGCTACCCAAGTCACCTGTGATATATTTAATTATATAAAATCCCACTACCTAATAAATAAGGCAGCTATCCTTAAAATGATACTCCTTGAATTTCAAAAATCTTATTGCCTTTTATTAAATGAACTGGATTAAGATATGCTGCTTTACATAGACATAAAATATAACATACATCTGAGTAGAATATGGCATCTGAAACAAAAAAAATCTTAAGCTTCAAGGTTTTTATTATTTTTGGAAACACAGTTTTCTGAGTGAAAATGCACCTAAGAGCCATCAAAACAAGCCATGTTCTTGTGAGATTCTGTGGTACTGTTGTAGAGCAGAGTGTCTCCATAAGCAAAGTGATCCAGGCATGTAATTCCTCGGAGATCAGTAATAAAGTCCTTGTTTATGTCAGTTGAGGAGTTGATCTAATATATGAAAGTCATAAATTAAAATATTTAATTCTCTTCTCCTAAGCTGTCTAGTTAACAATGGCCTCATATCTTTTTTTTAAAACCTAGCAATATTATTACTTGCATTTCATGAGATGAATGCTGTAGGTTTTTTTTAAAGAACATTTGTGGGACACCAGAATGCTTCATATAGGACTATGCTCTTTTAAAATTTCCTAAAATCATCAGCTCCTTAGTTCCAAAGAACCCAAAGACCAACCAATCTGATACCAATCCAAATGTATTTACATGAGCATTTCTCCAGATTTCCTGTTGATCTAAAAGGTCAATAGGTTTTTTGAGATTTTTAAGAAAAATAACTTAGAAAAATTCTGTGCGGTCATTTTCTTCACTGTAAAGTATTTTCTGATTAATCAGAAGAAATTTAGGGGAAAACCCTCAGCTTTTATCTTGAAATTAAATTATTAAAGAATAAATTATTTAAGATTTTGTGTACAAAAAAAAAAAAATTGGAACTCAAATTTCAGTGTTCTGAACTGACTGCTAAAGCTATTGATAATATTTTGGATCCTGGAAGTTTTCCCACAGCTACTTTACATTTGGGTGTTACCCTGATTAAGAAAATTGTATTTGTTGTAAAATGTAATGTCTTATCTAACTTCCATCATTATTCTGTTGCTTTTGCATGATTGTTCCAAAGGAAAAGGAAAAGGAAAAGGAAAAGGAAAAGGAAAAGGAAAAGGAAAAGGAAAAGGAAAAGGAAAAGGAAAAGGAAAAGGAAAAGGAAAAGGAAAAGGGAAAAAAACCCTCTGGATTAAGCCAGTCAGTTACAGTCATATTTCATAGGAGATCTGAGTTAAATTCTAAGAAAATTCCTCTTTAATCTCCTCTCTTATCCATGCTACCCTGCCTAAAATCTTCATAGCTAGGAACAAATACAAGTTATGGCTGATCAAAAAATATGGGCCATGAGTTTACATGATTAGAAGCAACTTGGGTAGACTTATTTGGCATTTGGTTGAGAAAAGAGAAAATACTTGCTTTTCTCAACTTTTTTTTCAGTTATTTACAGTTTTGAACAACTGGAAAGTATGTTTAACACAATCAACTCAAACTCTTCAATTTAACAATTAAATTATAATACCAGCCTTCCACATGTGAAAATATGATTTTAAATTCCTCTGAAATAAAACATGAAAATGAATAAGTAGATGGATAAAATTAATATTTTAGTCCCCAGTGAAAAAATATCTTTTTTGTTTTAACTAAGAGTTTTATGAAGTGAAGACTTAGGAACAAAATACAATTCAGTTATCTTAGCACTGATAACTCAAAGTGGCAGCTTGGAGCAGACATGGCCAAATCCATAAAAACTTCACAGTCTCATGTCATTTACTCCATAGAAGCCTGAACCATTGTTTCAGCAGCTCTTAATAGTGTAACTTCCCTGGTCTACAGTTTAAAAAGGACAACTTAAAAAGAACATGTGTTTCTTTTAATTCTCTCAGGACTTTAAACCAACCACAGGGACTTTGCGCTTGGTACAGAGACCAAGCACAGAACACTTCAGCTCCAAAGGGAGATGTGTCAGAAAGTTGTGAAAACACCAGGATATCATGGAAGTTGTTCTATGACCTTCACAACAGTGGAGACAAGTAACAGCTGCTGCAATTAAGAAGTCCAGTGGAAGCAAAGTCAGACAGAAGTCAAACTGTGTATCCTTTTTGATCTCTGTAAAGTCCTGATGCAGAGATAATAAGAATGTAGACCAAATTCTATCACTGTGATGTTGAGTTTCAGGAGAAATTCACAGTATAGATACCTGCAGGATAATAAAGACTTTGTGTCACTCTGCCAGCATCAGCTCTGACTTCAGGGTAAATATTTGGTCCATTATCTTCTTTGTGATGCATTATGAAAATTATATTTTCATGAAAAAGTATTTGTACATTGATAAATCTCTGCACACCAAATTTGCATATCTGGATTTTTTTTAGTTGTATTCTAAATAAATATTAAGGGCATAATATTTCTTTTTAAAAGAATATGCAAATTATGCTTTGTTAAAAATTGGGAATTAGAAAAACTCTGACAAGTCAGAACATAAAAAACAGTATGAAAGAGATGCAAATTTCAAGCAGCTGTTTCAACATCTACCCAAGAAATTATTTTCACTTATCCTGATAATTAGGAGCTTCTTAGTTGCTAAAAAGTTTAACTGAAACTTTTTTTTTTGCCGAATTCTATTTTCTATTTAAACTGAATCCTGGAATCACTTTATGTCTTTTTTTTTTTTTCTTTAACCAAATTTTTGATGTTTTCTCTACTCCAATTCTTGGATTTTTTTATCACATGCAAATAATCAAATCTATCCAAAATCATTAGTCATATTTATTATCCACATGATAAATGTAAAGTTAAAATCTCTCTAAACCACTCAGTTCTGAGTGGTGCTCAGTTGTGTATCAAATCTCTACTGCTGTCTCAGCCTAACCCTGAGATCCCACAGCTGAGGCTCTGTGCAGGTAGTGCCTGAATTGTAGTTGTAGAGCTGCCAAGGATGATTTTGGATGTGCTGAATACATGTGTCTCCATGCACACAACAATTCTAGAAAATGTGATCTTGCACTGGTATTCTCAAATACTTTAAAAGATTATATTTGCAAATACTTCTCAAATAACCTAGAGTCTTGGTCTGAAAAATAGATTTTTTTTCACCAATGCTGATCCAGAATATTTTCCTAAGTGGCATGGTGGGGGAGTGGGGGGGTTGGAAATCCACCTAAAGTCTCTATAAATGATGTAAATCCTGAAGTTGTACCACTGATTCCCTGGATTGTCCTGCTGGACTCTGTATGTTTTCCCTCTGTCCCGGTAGGTGGCAGCCTCAAGAGGCTCTGGTTTGTAATGATCATCCTTCCAGGCTCAGAAAAAAGTTTCACTATTACATAAAATATTGTTCAACTAGCCAGATGTAAACGACTTTTTAAGACGTCCACTTAAGCTGAACAAATTCATGAGTACTCAGCCTCAGGTTACTGTCAATTATTTAACAGAGGAACTTCCCAAGACAATTTATTACATCTGGTGGATTTCTGGCATGTGTCCACTTCACAAATCCTGTGCTAAAGACACAGTCTGTACTACATCTCACACAACATAGTCAGTCTTACCCTTAAATAACTAAATATATTTTCAGCACTTCATTAAGGGCTTTCAATCTCGTGTGTAGAGAGACTGACCTTAAATGACACTGAAATAATAAAAACTGTGGCTACTCTCTTAGCTGGAAAAAAACAAATAGCAAAACTATTTTTTTTTCCTATTCCTATATCAATTTTTAAAAGCTTATTCAGGATAAAAATTTCTGAAAAGAAAACACACTCTGAACTTAAAAGGGGGAAAAAAAGGATGAATAAATTTGCTTCTTGCAAAGAATGTGTGTCTGGAAAGGTGCTGTGTTAATTCAGTGCTCCTGTGCTCCTGCTCCCAGCCTGCCACAAGTATCTGATAAACAGGTTTTAAACTGAGGATTTTGTAAGTTGCGACTGTGCCCAAACTCACATTATTGCTAATGGAAGCTACCTACACACTCTCTGGATATTTTTTGATGTTTTTTTTTTAAATTTCCTTGAAAAGTACATTATCTAAAGCACTTAGCACTGTGGAAGCTAATAGCAAGCACAATTTAAACAGAGAAGCACTAGTGATGTGTAAAATAGATCTCAGTTTGTCTGTTTGACATGATTCTGTGTTTCTACCATCTTTTCTCAATTTTTTTCTGTGATGTTAAACATTTTAATTTACACTGAATGTATAAATGCTGCAAAAAAAAAAGCAAAATTACCCAAGATATAGCTTATTTCTCAGTTTGGAAAAGTACTAAGATTTATGGCCATGGATGTTTCCTGTTGCCTATTTTAAAATTGTTAATCTCCACTGACAGCAGAAATTTTTAGCATTATCAGTAAAAGGGGAGCCTGACCCAGCTTGTTTAAGCATAAAAACTTTGTCCTACCAGCCTCAGCCAAGGAAGTCTATCCACATGAGGAATCTCCTCTCAGTTATACAGGGCATTACCTAAAAATTTTCATACGCCTTGTGCTATACTTTCTTCAGGTAAGCTGCATGACTAGGAGTAGACCAAACCCCCGTAGGGGTAACAATCAGACAAGTTTTACTTGACCTTTTTATTTTATCCCAGGGAAAACAGTTTTGTGTGATATCCATGTGCCTCTAGACATACAAGCAGAAGAGACAAACTACTACATCACCTACAAGTAGGTGCCTTCAAGACAACATGTTTTTACCAGAACTTTTAGATTAATACACTTATTTAACATGTTTGTACATGTCCCTTTTTCTAGTACACACTTGTATCTCTGATCTTCTCGTTTTCTGCAGGCATGTAGGAATCAGCATTCCCTCCTCCCAAGCCCTTGCATGGATCAGCAGAGGTGGTAATCTCTTACTGTGTGACATCTTTCCATGTAAATCTTTATAGAACCATCACACAAGCTGGGCTGACAGGATTATTTCCCCGCAAAGAACAATGCATCTCTCTATAAAGAAGAATGATGCATGATCACGACTGGAAGAAAAAGAGGCACAGAGAGAAAAGATCGTTTATTCAGAGGAATTGGACACTTTTCATAACATGCAAGAACATGCTTTGGTTCAAAGTGCAATAATTAAGCATGTACTGTTCAGTATAAACTATTTTCAAGTCATATTCTTGAAAAGTGTTCTTTTGCATCTTAAACCAAATGTAAGTAGATAATGTCAAGCTATGCAAAGCTGTTTACAAAGATAACTTCCCAGGTAAGCTATTGTTGCTGCTGGGAATGAACCAGTGTCAGGCTATTCCCAACAACAGCAACAAACCAAACCACACCAAACCAAACCAAACCAAACCAAACCAAACCAAACCAAACCAAACCAAACCAAACCAAACCAAACCAAACCAAAAGCAAACCAAATTAAACAAAATTATTTAAGCTCTTTAATATAACTCTGCTTATCTTTAAGGGAAGATTGCAGATTCTCTTTTCTCCAAAGAGAATAAACAAGAGGAGGCTACCTCTTTATTCATAAATCTAAGTCTGGTTTTTGGTCAGATCTGAGAGTAAAAGAAGCTCTCCTTATCTCTCTCTTGGCTTCCTTCTGAAGCAATGATCCCACTGCTTCCCTCACTGTAGAGTTGTTTTCAGACCTGTTTTAATATACTTGATTACTCATGGCTATGGATGTGTGACCATGTGCATTGCTTTGTTAATTTTAATTCAAAATTTAATTCAATGGTGATCATCTCCAGTATGCAAAAAAAGCATCTTCAGTTACTTGGGCCAGCTAATGTTCAATGCTGACCTATGACTGGGCACAAGTGTCCTAATACTTGAAGGCATGAATTAAAAAAGGCGCTTACCTGCACCTTCAAACTTCTTGAATGAGACAGAAATTAAAAAGTTATTCTCTGTATGAGCCTGGAAGCAACATCATTTAACATCACGATTTCAGGTCAGAAGAAATTTATTATATTATTTAGCTCTCACTTAGTGTCTTCATCTTTTATGCACAATTAGTCACTTTCTAAGGTGATGTGTTTGTTGCCTAAACTGGGCACTATCTGGGGACACCTCACCTATCCTGTTCTTGTTTTCCTTAGATTTTTTTTCATATACTGCTGTGATGGTTTTGCCTCCATCCTACTCTCAAGTCCATGTACTGGCACAGCAGTCACTGGCCTTTAACTCTGGGCACATGAGCTGACTTCAGGATGCTTCTTTTAAAACAGTTCTGCTGGAGCTGTGTTTACAATGCCTTTACATGTTTATGCCTTCTGAGGCAGGATGACTCTCCATGAAATGGTCTCTGGAGCTGTAGACTGGAGTGGACTGAGACATGGATCATCAAGGGGGAAAAGGTAAATTCCTGCTATCAGAGTTGAAACAAACAAACAAACAAAGAAACAAACTAATAATAATAATAATAATAATAATAACAGTTACTAGAGCATCAAAGTTATTACATGCATAGTTGACTATAGCATGCAATCATTTACTTTTCAGGGCCTATTATATTTTTCTATTGTTTTAGCAATGCTCAGTCTTGGTTACAGAGTTAAACTATTTCCTTGCCAATGTCCTAGGCCTAGACCTCTATTTTGATATTGGTTTTGATTCAACATCAAAGGATCTGAAAATGTTTGAGTCTTCAGGCAATCTTGTAGGTCGCTTAACTCAAATATAAACTACCTACCAAAAAAAATTGCCCTTCTAAATACTAAAACTGTAGTGGTAGTGGGTAGGGGAGATGACAAGAAAAAAAATATTTACAACAAATAATTCTTTAGAAATCAATTTTTAAAAATGAATATAAAAATTAGTCTGAACTATTCTGTTAAGAATATCTAAGTTAGGAATGAGAGAGCGGCAGACATATTTAATTTTTTTGCATTCACCTCCACGTCTTTAGATCTCCTGTTTGGCATATCCACGAAAGCCATTTTCATGACCTTGTTTCAGACTTTAGTTCCTCGTGTTCTATTGCTCTACAGCTGAGAACTGTGGTAAATGGATTAGAAGACATGGATGAGAATTTATTTTTGTTTAGAAGCAGCAGATTTTCGGTGAAATAAAAAGCAGATAATTAGCAAGTAATGAAGAAAGACATGATAATCAGCAAGTCTTTAAGCCCTTGAGTTTTGCTATGGTGCATGTATCTCACATGTGATGCTGTACTGATTTTCCATTCTCACTTTCATAATTTACCTACAAGTAATACTGTATATCCTGTGACACCCATGGCTTCAGAAGTTTTGTAAAGTTCTCCATCCTGTCCGTGATGAGACCACACAAAATGCCTTTGTTATATCAAGTGACAAGAGCATTTCTTTACTGGAAGACAAATTCATAGCAATAAACACCTTTAGTTCTATGACCATATCTGATGTTTGTATCTTACCTCTCATGCTACTCTTTTAGGAAAATTTGACAGAAAATGAGCACAACTTTTATCCTTGGAAGAAGCTTTGTCATTAAATTCTGAGAACCTAAAATAGCTAATATATTAATATGAAGGAAATCCTTCACATTAAGGTATTGGCCTGTTTTTAAAATACCATTTTCCTGATGGAGTTCCTCTAAAATTCACATCTTTTTGACCATTCCAATTTGAAAGTTCTCATTTAATTTTAATTTATTTTTACTCCATATTGTTACTGACAATATATTTTTCCTCTCTTTCACAACCTGGCACTATTCTTGGAGGACAAGCAAGTTCACAAAAAATGGGACTAAACCAGTCAGATTAAAATATATAAATAGTTATTTAGCAGAATGTCTAGCAGTCAATACTGAATCTATAATAAATATAGCATTCAAGTCACTAAAGATTGTTGCATCAGTATAGAAAATTTTGGCGTGTAAACATACCATCATTTAATGCAACTGTCAATGATGAAAAATTAAATCCTTCCCTTATCTGGTAACTGGAATTGTCCTATGGATAAAATTGTGATTAAGACTATCCCAGTATGTCTCTTGCCATGTCAAATATTTCCTCTATTCTTGCATACACCATTATATGTATAGATAAAGAAAGGTTCCTTTTTCATTCTGTAAAATGAGAGGATGAATACCTTCTAATCCCATATGGTACTGGGAATTAGGGCTACTTCTCTACTTTAACTTGAAAATCATGGATTCTAGTAAAGTAAGGGAAATTACTTTTACATACAGTAGAAGTAGCCTATGTAAATGAGGTTTTTAAGTTGCTGTCATCAGGCTGCTACAGATGACATGTGTAGGTTTATATATATATATATATATATATGTAAAATGTGTCTCTATAAATAAGAGGATGTACACAGATGACACAAAGTAGTAAAAAAAAAAATCCAGCATCATATGCTGATTTCTCAGTGTTTTTACAATGTAATGTACTCATTGAGCTTGTTTTTAATAAGTTCAGCTACTTTCATGACTTGAGACCTATACTTTATTGTATTTTCATGTGCTGTTGAAAAACAACCATTAATTTAGTTATTGTAACTGTTGGATGCTATATTCATCTAGAATGCCCATTATCCAAGCTGTATTAGTTAATTTCCCATAGATAAACTAAATATGCTGTTTCTTCCTTTCCTATTATCTAAATATACAGGATGTATGAGTTACTGACTATTTAAAGAAATTAGCAGTGCAGGACAAGTTTATGCAGTCTTGCTTCATTTTATGAACAGTTAATAAACCACATAGTTCTTAAAAGCTGCTAGCTAGTTAATTGTGAAGAGTCCACTCTTGAGACTAGTTACAAGAAACTGTTCTTTTCATTTGTTTTGAATACATTGCTCTACATCCCATTGAGGACTTGTCAACAGAAAGGAAAAAAAAAATTTAAATTTCTAAATTTTACTTGTTAGGTTTGGCAAACTAATAGTGAAATCCTTCATTTTTAAAGGTATTTTGAAATTGATTTTTTAAATAAAAATTCTGAGATTTACAGAAAAATATTTCAACTGGACAAAAAATAAAAGTGCTTTTTCAAAGAATGTCAACACACAACTTGTTTGTTTCCTTTAATAGGAGGAAATTGTGATTTCTTTTTGTCTAATATATCTGTAGAAAACTCTTGTTTATTCACCATTGTCTAATTCTGAACATACAACACGGGATGCAACAGGAATGCAGTATCAGATACCACTCACAGTCCCCACATCATCATTGTTAACTAGTTTATTTATGAAAAACAAACAAACAAACAAACACCCCTCTTAAACACCTTTCACCACTTTTTTTAATAAATTTAATAAATTCTCCCGCCTTTCAAGACTTTGAAATATAATTTACTTTTGTTTGTCTATAGGACATATATATGTAGATGACTAGCCTGTAGCTGATATAATGTATTCATTTACTCCAGAGTATTCAAAGGTCTGCATGTGTACACCAGCAGTGGTTTGGAGTACTACAGTAGTAAACTAAACTCTTCATAAAAAAGGAAAAGAGAATAACGATTCTTTAATATCCATGCAGCTTCTTTGAAAATGTCTCTGGAAAGTCCCTTCTGTGAGTCCAGGTAATTGTCCGTGCCTCAGTTCCTTCAGCATTAAAAATCAAAGAATAGTTGCTATGCTCAGCAACAAATTAAAAAGCCCAGATTCTCATTTCTCATTTTCATCTCAACTACTGTATTAAATTTTTATTCAGTGCCTAAATATCTATTCAGAGTTAGTAATAGTTTTGCTTCTGATGCAAAGAGATGTTAGTTGTCTGTAATTTAGTAGAACTGAAACCCCCCTGTTCTCCTGGAGACAACGGCCAGCAGTAATCAGATAGGGTGGTAACAGTGAACTTCTGGCTGTGATTGACATGCCTCTCACCACATCCTTCAATGTATCCAGGTTATAAAATTATTTGGTTTTGAGTGTTCAGTTATGAGATTAAAGCAACAGTCTTCATTTGTGTTTACTTGGTTTAGCTGGAGGGACTAGCTAACTAGCTAAGCTAGTTAGATACCCAGCTACCTACGGCTGAGTCTTGTTAAACTCTTCAAGATTAAAAGGGTTAAAAGGCTTATGAATATGTAAACATACCTAAATATATAAACATATAAGTATATATAGTTCAAAAGCAATCAAATTATCATTGTGCTGCCAATGGAGAGAACATGTTCCACAAGACCAATTAAATGTACTTAGCTTTAATTTATTAAGGACAATAGAGAACCAATTATTGTTTCTTTCAACTAGCTCTAGTTACAACAATTAGGCATGGGGGCGGGGAGGAAAGAGATAAAAGTCTCCAAGGACAGGAAGGGGAGTACACCCAGCTCTTACTGGCAAGTAAACATCAGAAACTAAGTCAACTATAGTAAAAAAAATCTGAAGCTCTAATTTTTTAATGAATAGAAAGTTTTCAGCTATTGATAACTGATGAAAAACAATACCAAATTTGAAACAAGCTGATTTATTACATTGTAGTCAATAAACATAACAGCTAAAGGTTTCCATAGAGTAATTAACTCATAAATGCACAAACTATTCAGCGAAGTAGACAGTAGTCCAGTCAACAGTTGCAAATGCTTCAGATACATAATACTGACAAACTACTATTGCTATGGAAACCTTAATTTGTATTCTCCATTTATTTTTATTTTAGGTTTACAATGCAAATAGCCTACTGTATAATTTTCTATTGCACTTCTCTCTACCATCCCCCCATTTAATTTAAAAGGAAAACAAAAACTGTACTTAAAGGTGATTTACCACTGCAAAGTATGGAAGTACTTTTCTTTGGTGTCAGCTCGCAAAATATTTCAGTTTTTCTTCTTTATTACTTCAAATCTGCCTCTTAAAATGCATCTATTTCTCCCACTTCAAACCAAAAATATTTAGAACAAATATTCTGATAAATTGCAGATAATGTGTAGTAACTCCACCAATACATGGCAAACCCAAATGTTCAAACTAGATACAAGCTTCCACTGCAAGTAGGTTGCAGAGTTAGACCTTGATGCTCTCAGAAAGTTTTGTTTTTTGTTTGTTTGTTTTGTTTGCAAGGTTGTCTTGCCATGCACTGGAAGTTCAGCTTTTCCAATATGTATTTACCAGTCATGAAGAGAAGCCTCTGTGTACTGCATACATGGTACCATACATTGAACAAATGTCATCTGTAACATAACTATTTCATGGACATGATTTTATAAAGCATTCAACATTATTTCCATCTGGGAGTTCTCACAGGACACATTCTAGCTTAGCCTATGCCAAGCACTGTTGCACACATGCAAATCAAAATCTATCAAATTATGTCAATGCAGAGACAAACCTCAGCACCAATTCCTGATTCCTATTCCATTAATTAGGACACATCCCTTATGCCTGCTAAAATCTGAGCATAACTTAAGATGGTAAAACTTAATCACACAAATTGCTATACGTATCATGTCATTCATGGAAAAAATAAGAAAATAAAATCAGTTGTCTCTGGTCCATGTTCCCAGCACTTCTATTTTTGGCCTCAGGAGAAACAAAGGTTTATTTGGTGTCTCCAGCTTGGTCAGTGGTATCTTTTGCTTCACAGTACACTGGTTTCATTGCTTTCATGTTAACTAATCGTTAATTAGTAAAGAACAAGTAAATATAAAACCATTAGAGAGTGCCTAAATAAAATAATGAAATAAAATCCAAAAGCATTCTTGAAGTCTTACTACAGTGTAATATGAAAAGGCTTATTTTTTCTGTTAAATCTGAAATACCATAACTGTGAAACTCTCATCTTACTCTGACATTTAGTTATCCAAGACCAAGAAATCTACAATTTGTGAAAGAGAAATAAAAGTATTTTTCAGCTCTTCTGCTTTCTTTATTCTCATTGAAATTCACAGCCCTGAACGAATTCAGTTCCACCTAACTGCCTGCAATTTCGCCTAATCATTTCACAGATTTCCTTAACCTGGCATTATCACAAACAGGAAATGCCTTGCCACTCTCTACTAAATGTGTTTTGGTATCTGGAAGCAATGATGTTAGCAGATAATACATCAGTGCAGATGGCAGTTGGTGTTCAATGCAAACCACAGGTCAATGTGCCACACTGTTAGTAGCCATAATAAATTATTAAGAGGAACTACCTATGACACTTTCAGGATGTGTGTTAGCCCTACATGGAATGTTTTTATCGCAATTCATAAATATCTTCTTAATTACATGCAAAGCGACACAATCATGCAATAATCTATTGCTGTTCAAGATTTAACTAGAAATTATTGAAGGAACAGAAAAAAAAAAAAAGCCTTTCTGGTTTTCTTTTTTTGCTACTTTAACCTTTCAGGCTGAAATGCTTGACTTAGGCAATTCATTTTAACTATTAAAATGAGTTCTTGACCTATGTGTGAAATGTACAACCTATCTCTTAATTTCTGCATGAAAACTAATAAAATGTAAATTGATAAGAACAATTCTGGTATTTCATATAAAAATTTTGTGTATTATGAGTTCTTCCAAGACTGCAATTCCATTTCTTTTAGAATTACAATGGTTTTTTAGTACCAGGAAAAGGCATTCCTAGATCTTATATTGTAAGACATGTTGTTATAATAAACTAATTGCTTTCTTTGAGGAATAGCAAACACTCAGTAGGTTCTAAATACCTCAATTTTACTATTAATGTAATGCAAAACAGCTGCTATACACCTAAATGAAAGGGCTTTTCAGATACACATGCTTGTGCAGTCTATACAGTTTGGTCTGTATGATCCCATGTGTGTATCCAGTCTGGGTGGATTACCTTTGGTGTAAGGGACATCCTGAATCTGATTGACTCAAGTGAACAGCCCTGTAAACTCTTCAGTAGATTTTAGCATCAGCTAAATATTGACTAAATATTTTCTGTAATCATTCTTAATGGATCAAGGAGTTTCATCACTTTGGATTACCTATAAAACTTATGTTGTACTACTTAAATGGTTGTTCATTATTACAGACATTTGTACTTCAGTTGTATTCTGAGATACAGCCTCTCCTCACAGGGCAAGTAACCCGCTTCCAACCAGCCTGGTGACCATCCTTTAGGTTTGCCCCAGCCTGATGATGTCTTTCTTGCTTTGAGAGAGGAACTGTATGCAGTAGCCTGTATGTGGTCTGAAAAATGGAAGGCTAACAGGGATATTCAGCCTCCTGGCTACAATCACTTCAGGTCACTGTGCTTAGACATCTATCAATGCCAGACTTCTCTGATTTTCCCAGAGACCAAAGGAAGAAAAGTCCTTTTGTCACAGGAACACCTTCTAGCTTGTCAGATACTGTCCTTTTTCCTCTTTTAGAAGATAGGTGCAGCAATTACCTTCTCCCTTCATTGGACAATTTTCCCAATCTCCACAACCTTCCAATTATCATTACTCAATGATATATGAATATAAAATATCCCAGGTGTTGCAGAGCAACAAGCCACCCATGAAATCATGTCTGGCTGGGTGCCTCCATATCCTACAGGAGGGAATCTCTGATCTCTGTCACCCACCACTTCCTTCTAGAGCTCATGCTCACAGAGTACTTTGAAAACTCTAATCAGTATGTCAAAATTTCTCAGTGTATATACATTTACATTTTTTTAAAGCCTTAAGCCACAGCTTATATGTGTTATTTTTGAAAATTATTTTCAAAATAATGTTGATCTACATTGACCATGAGAAAACAAGTTAGATAAAAACTAGAAGCTCTTCTCATATTAAGGTCTGTGTTTGCAAGTATCTTCTTCCACTTGAGTAAAATAGATAGCAATTACTTCACAGGAATGACACTTATAATTTTTGTTGAAAATTTTAACTAATTTTCACTTCAGCAATTTCACGGGAAAAAAGGAAAAATCTCATCTCCCTGCTCTTTGTCAATGTCAGGGACTAGTGTTCCTCCATGTGTTTCAGGTTCAAGTCGTATTGAACTCACAATGACTAGCTTTTCAGAATTCTCTCCTGTCAGATTACTGATACCTTTTACTAAAAAGCCTGTCCAACTCATAACTTCAGTGTACCACAAAGTTTTACTTTTCATTCTCCACAACTGGTGTTGAATAGCTTGACTTCAAAGGTCTATAGAATCAGCTGGAATTCTCTTTTGGTGAAGATATCAAGCAAATTCAGACACTTTATCTTCATAGGTTGTCTTGATAAGATCTGTGACACAATTCATCAAAGGAATTTATCCACAGATACTGATATAGAATGAAAGATATCTTTTTGATTGTGTGCATTGTACAAATTCACATTTTGCAAAAGT
This sequence comes from Vidua macroura, assembly GCF_024509145.1. Lineage (NCBI taxonomy): Eukaryota > Metazoa > Chordata > Aves > Passeriformes > Viduidae > Vidua > Vidua macroura. Next base: position 43,053,800 of record NC_071572.1, on the reverse strand, counting down.
ATAATCTAATGTAAATATTGGATATTAACTACTTGGTTTTATTTACATTTTTTCCCTCTTTCCCTCTTTTTCCCTTGTTGTAGCATCTCACCATAACTATAAAATCTCTTAACAAACATGAATCTGTTTTCCCTGTTTAATCAATATATATTCTCATTCTAAATAAGCTTTTCTGAATTTCTAGGATTCTCCTTTATTTAAATTGTAGGGTTTCAAAATACCAATTTCACTTACTGCTCTGTCTCAAAAATAGCATGACAAATATATTTAAATTAGAAGCAAAGTGACTGTTCCCAAGAGAAACAAATCTTCTTGGCTCCATAACAAAGCAAACACACTAGGAAACAAAACAAGAAAAAGAAGGGAAAAAAAAACAAACAAACAAACAAAAAAAATATATTAAAAAAACCCTTTAGTAATTCCAGAACATTGAAGATACAGCATATACTATATTTCTTCTTGGTGACTGTCTCAAAAATATGAGAACCACATACAACCAAAACAGTTTACAGATTAAGAAGTATTCTGTAAACCACCAACCCTCTGATACTTACAATTTTCCTTCTTCTTAGATTTCTCAAGACACTTAGAGACTTATCATCTGGAACATCTTGTAATCAATATATAGTGAGTATTATTTTCCAGATTAAGATTGTCATATCACTCCTGGGATTTCTAGAGGTAGCCATAATTTTAAATCACTCTATAACATGGAACTGCAGAGTTTATATGGTCCAGTTTCTTATTATGTTTTTTCATTTCATATTTAATGCTTGCCCTTCAGGTTGAAAATATAGTTTTAAGACTTATTATATATTTACAGATATCATTGTAAATATCATTGCTAATTATATCACAAAATAAGAAAAAGGTTCAGAAAGGAAATGTGTTTAAATATTACCTAAAAGATTCTATATTCCATTAAACATTTCATCATCTAAATAGGTAAATTTCACAAGCTAAGTAATGGACTTCCAATTTTAACATTCTCCCATTCATCTTCATAACTGTCACAGCTACTGCTAGTTATTTGTTGCATGCACAAGTTTATCCGGATGCTTATATGGACTCTAAGTTGATTCTGCATACAGCATAAACAGCATGCTTCTTGGGCATTTTCCTGGAAATCATTATTACTTCTTTGCATCTCATGACATTTTATCATGCTGAAACTATAAATTTGGCCAAAATTTACCCTTAGTTTAATTTTCTTCAGATCTGAAGTATAGATTTGAAAGGGATAATAACAGAAAAACTACAGATCTTCCATATGGAATAAGGTTGAGCCTTGCCTCAGTGATTTCAGTCTTTTGTAACTCACAGAGACAAAAGACTTGCACAATGACTACAGCTAGTGACTGATCGAAGTCCCCAAACACATTGCGTTCTCCAACAGACATAAACAAGTTCTGTGTTCCTACTTGCTTGAAGGATTATAAGGACAATAGGGACTGCTCCTGTAGGTTAATGCTAGAATTTGCAGTTTCTTAGCTCTCTCTCTCTTTGCATTAACCCTAACAGCATATTGCCCTCTTTTACGGGACTACTTCTTCTGTTCATTACTGTAGCATTCAACTTCAAAATATGGAGTGTTTGGGTTTGTTTGCATACACTCCAAAACTCTAAATTCTGTCAATGGGCTTTGGATTGCCTCTTTTTCTCCCAGTTCCAACTAAATTTGGTGTCATACACAGTACCCTGATTTTCTAAAATATCCCTGTTCAATCAGTAAAAGAAAGATACAATGTCAGAATGAGTGCATTTTTAACTGAAGGGGTTTTGTTCTCTAGAAAGAAGAATTTGTGCTGAAGAGCCTTTTCAATTTGCGTCAGTTTAGCTAAAGTGGCAGATGGCAGCTATCTCTGTTCTTCTCCCAGTCCTGCTCTCTGTATGTCTTCTCTCTGCTGTTCAAAGGAACTCCACACTCCATACAAAATTCAGAAAAAGGAATATTAAGGTGGTAGCTGAAAGAAATGCTTTCATGAAAAGCAGGAAGCTGCTTTGTGGAGAAAAAACAAGCTTGTTGTTGACAGAACAGGACGGACGGGGGCAGGGGGCAGAGTAGCACAAGTTTGAGTGGCAACAGAATGCACCAGAATTTGAGTATCACCCTCCAGCACTGATTAATATTTGACTAAACCTAAATTGCAATAATACAGAAACTAAAATGGAGGCAAATGTTTCTAAGTCTTTTACTAAATTAAAAACAATTTCTCACTGCACATGGTATTTTTGGTGAAGAGGAAATTCTGTATGTGAATTTCCCAGGATCAATTGTTTATAAATACTTTGTGAATGCTCATTTTATTAAAAAAAAAAAAAACCAAAACAACACAACAGTTCCATGTGATTCTTTAGTTCATTTTAATTAGCATTAAAAAATCCAAATTAATGATATGAGTATATAGTGGCTTGACATGCTAATTTCTAAGAATTTAAGTAAAATCAGATAATTCTCTAGCTATATTTTTTTCAATTTTTAAAGCACTTTATGCATAGATAACTATATACATTTTCAACAAGTAACTTCCACATTTTAATTTCGATGGAATTTATCCACTGTAAAATAATTTCCTATTTCCTACTTTCACTTCACTTACTAACAGTTTGCTTCTGGCATATCTAAGGTTTGAGTATCATTCAGATTCCACTTTGCTGGGTGCTGTGCGTATGCAATAATACGACATCCTGAACTACCAGACTTCCACTAAACGTAGAAAAAAGCTAAGAGGAGACTGGTAATTTATTGTTTTTACACTAAAAAATAAAATGGCTAAATGCTTATGCAAAATTATTTTGAAAAAGGTTATGATTTTTAATTATTTTTAATTTTTATAATTTAGAAAAAATAATGCTTCAAAGGGGATTTTTTTTTCCCTTCCATGTTCTCTTTCAGTTAAAAAATTAAATCGGAGAACAGAATCAAAACACTTATTTACTCTCTTCCTTTTTCCTCACTGAAAATTCAAAAGAAAAGTTTACTGCTCAAAGAGAAATGAAAGACAGGGTAAAAAGGAGAAGTGGAAGGTAAAAGTGGGATTCAAAAGGAATTTGTTTAACCTATTTTCCAGAAGAAAGGAAGGTAAAAGCATGGAAAGAACATTTAAAATCTTCAGTTGGACTCCAGTTGCTGTTTTCCACAAATATAGCTTCTTCTCTAAGATAAACAACCACGAGAAACAGGGAATCAGTAAAAAGAAAAAAGACAAGCCCTGAAATCCTGAAAAGAAGTTACAATTTAAAAAATAAGTACATATCTCTGTTTCAAAAATATTTTTTTCTTTTACCATTTAAAGCAAAAATTAATTCAAGGTTAAAGTGTTGACTAGAATATTTTAGTGGGATTTTAGCTTTCTCACTATTTTATAAGTTTATACAGCTACGCTCCTCCAATGCCATTTATCTTTGCAGCTGATCAGGAGATATGTTCCTGAAGGAACACATAGAACTGCTTTACCACCCATCATTGGAAGAGTTACGGAAAAAAAAAAAACAACAACGCCAAAAAGCAGGTTTATATGTCCCTTTATCTGCTTTTCTCCACATAAAATGTCCTAATCATATAAAGAGAGGGATCAAATAAACAAATTCTGAAATATCAAAGCTTTTTTTATTTTTAGTTGTTTAAGGAAGAAAAGCATGTGTTACCAATATTTTTTTCTATAATTTTATCCATTAAAAAATTCACCCTTTATTTTATCCAAGCAATCAGATTAATCCAAAGTTTTATGAGGGGTTTTTTTTCTTATTAGCTAAAGAAAATATTTTTGTTACTTTCTTTCCTCTAAATGTCAACAAATTAAAACAACCACTGTTGCTTAGAATCCCAAATCTCAATTTTTCTAGCTCTCTAGTCTCTTGTGGCTAAAGCAGTGTGTTGCAAGATAAGGGCTTATATTCACAGATTCACAGAATATTCTGAGTTGGAATGAATCCACAAGGATCACTGACTTCAACCTTTATGTAAATGTGTATGGGGATTGATCCCACAACCTTGGTGTTGTTAGATTCATGCTCTATTCTATCTCTGGGTCTTTCTCAATGCCTTCCATAGGTAGGTCATTTTCTTAGTTTGGCATGCATTTAACTCCAGCAAATATTGGCACAGTGCTTCATCTGATTTTCTGTCTTAAGGAAATTCCTTCTAACAATAAAATTTACTTCCACCTTTGGAAGCTGCTCTGTGTTTTGAATTCTGACTCCTATTTTTCAGTTATCTATTCCACAAACCAATGTATTTACCTCTCACATCTATCCTGGATATATGGCAAAAGTTATGTCCATAAGCTTCAGAAACATTTCTATTGTCTCTGAGAGCAAACATCAAGTTGCCCATAGAGCTTCAGGGTAGGCTTCTGAAGTACAGCAGGGATTGAAAGCTTTTTCTTTCTCAAAGGAGAAACTTTTGCTTTTCATTTCCATCTGCACTAGCCCACACTCCTACAGCTTACTCAACACAAGTGCTGGTGATAATTTGATCACAAGATAAACTGATTCACCTCATTAAATTGGCAAAAAATACCCCTAACTTTGCAGAAAAGAAAAGAAAAGAAAAGAAAAGAAAAGAAAAGAAAAGAAAAGAAAAGAAAAGAAAAGAAAAGAAAAGAAAAGAAAAGAAAAAGAAAAAAAAAAATAAAAAAGAAAAAAAAAAAAAGAAAACCAAAAAAAACCCAAAAACCAACAAGCACTGCAGGGAGGACTTAGCCAGGTTAAAGATACAGAATGTTAAAGTCAGTACCAGGCAGGAGTAAATAATTCAGCTGATAGCAGGAACGTGGACAGGAAAAAAGCAAAGAAAAGGTTACTCAAATGAGTTTATAAAAAGGTAATTTTTAAAATGTCTTTTTTATTTTCTGTTACTGCTAGCCAGTAATTTGGCACAGACGTAAAGAGAAATCAAAACAAATTAAACTGAGCAGGCGTTGTCAATTCATACTTAACTTTGAAGTCTGTTGCTTCTACAACAGACTTAAGAAAGGATTGTATGTTCTTTTTCCAATTATACAGGCTATTCTAAGAAAAGCTATTGCCTCTACACACGTCACATCTTTTCTCAGTACAACTGACTGCTTGACTTGTTGATTATGACTCCTAAGGCTGCCTGTAATATACCAACATACAGATAAGACATTAAAATTGTTAATTTTTTGTTAATGGTGTCAGTTTCAGTTGAAGGCAGTAAGACAGACAGTAGCAGCTATGTTATACCTAGCAGAGACAAAGCCTCTGTCAGAGACAGATCCTCTGTCACAGGATTAGGAACTGTGACAGTTTGCAGAGGCTAACCATCTAATTGCTTAAATCTTCTGTGAAAAGTTGCATCTTGTGTCACCAGTGTGTTCGAAAGCTCCATGCTGACTGCCAGTTGCTAAAGCTTCTCTAAGGAAGCTTCAATCCCATCTGAAGTGTAAGAGAGGAGATCCGGAGATGACTAAGGAAAAACAAGAGTAAAATGGTTGAAGATGCAACTGAGGTATGGGGTGCTTTATAAATGGGGAGTTAGCCGGGAATCTACAATTAAAAAGAGTGCATCAAATAATTGCAGAAGTCTTGGCTAACTGACAAGACCTGAAAATTCAGCTCCTTACAGGAAAACTGTTAGCACTTTTCTATGGTAGTGTGTGGCAAAAACTGGGACTTGGTGTCAGGCAAAAGAAACTGATGGCTCTGTTCTCTTTGTCAGGAAGCCTCACTGAAGAGAAATAGTGACAGTCTCAATCTCCCCTAAAATGAACTACTTTAACCAACTATTCGACTTACCTCTATTGACAAATTAATTTGACACATAGTCTGTTCAGGAAAGGTCACAGTGAAGACTGTGCCAGTGATGAATCCCACTGCTTTCCCACTACATCATAAAGCCAAAAAAGTTCCTAGGTCCTGACTATGAGGATGCCAAAGGTCATTCTTTGGAAAAGCCTCTTTGAGAATCACTGAATTGTTGGGGTTGAAAGGGACCTCTAGAAATCATCGATATATTTTATAAATGATTTCCCAAATCACAAACTCAGGAGAAAGAAATCTGTTGATTTAGGACAACAAGCAAAAAGTCTTCTATGACCCAGAGAGAGTGAATCAAACAGAATTTTCAGATTCTTCAGGCTTTTTTTTCACATGTGCAAAAAACGCCACTCCATTTGATTTGGTCCACTTTATCCATGCTACTTCAAAACTGCAGAATTCATTGGTAAGGTTTCAAAATTGAATTACTGAGCAGTTGCTTAGTTAAGCAAATGATACATCCTGGGGCCAGCGTTAAACAGAAACTGAACCCATTAAGATTATGAGATAGTTTGAGTGACAGCTATAGTCTTTCTGTTTGCCAAAGTAATTGCTTGCTCTTGTACATCTACTACACATTTGCCAAACCTATTTTAAAAATATCAAATATTTGAATTTTCACTGCTTTCCCTGAGAGACCATTCTACAGCCTAATAAATTTATCTGTCAAGATGTAAAAGACTAATTCTGAGTATTTTCACTTTCTTATGTACAATTCTGCCTACATTCATTCTCAAGCCTAAATCAGCTGTTTTTTTATCCTGAAAATTTGCTTTAGAGTTTTGCTATTCTAGCATTGCAAATTTTAAATGATACATGACTAACCTACATCAGGGACCAACTGGAAGTACTAAAGTTGGACCTACTGAATGTTTCTAAATATCTTGAGAGAATGAGAGGAAACACATTTTCATTCAAAGGCCTCTGCAGGGAGAGAGCCCTCTTAGCATGCGTCAGATTACATCTCTGACGTGTCTTTGGGTGAGCCTCAACACTAACTTCCTTCCAGAACAGTATGTAGCTTGATGTAAATGTTTACTTTTTCTTTTCTTTTTTTTTAATCAAATTGTATGCAGACTTTTTCCATAAATTTCACTACAGTGTTTTTTCTAGTGTATTATGTTTAATATATGTTGAGAGTGCTCTGGAAATGAAGTCTAGTCAACTGGAATGAATTGTTATTTCCTATTTTATTTCTCTCAATCTGAAAATAATTGCCAAAAATTTATACATATATTCAGTATGATCTTCTGTATCTTTCAGTCATCCTTTTGTCAGAAATATACCCAGAACAATTCTTCTTTTTTGTGTTTGTTGTATTTTAAACAACTTTGGTCATTCACTTTGTGCTTGACTGTTTTGCCTTTTATTATTTGGCACCATTACTGCCTACTCATAATCTGGCATTATAAATTCAGACTTCACTGGTTGAATGGATTCTTTTTTTAGTACACGTATTGGAAAAGTAAACAAATTATTCTATCATATGATCCTTTCAACAAGTCATAAGAAGATAATCAGGAAGTAAAAGGATTGATTTATGCTAAATTCTATTTTGCTTTAATAGTTAAAATCAGATTACAATCTGAAAAAAATAATAAAAATAGAAGGCTACCTGAAGCATAGTACAGACACAGGGCTGCGTCACTCCCAGCTCTTTAGAGCCTCAGTGGTATGAGAAGGTTCAAATTTCTGATTTGATAGCAGCTAATAAATTAATACATTTCAGCTAGTCAGCTTGATCCAATTTTAGAAATTAGGGTCTGTCATGAAGTCCAGTTTTGGTTTATCCAGAAGGAGCTGATTCAACTTCAGAGGATACAAGGAGGAGGTTCTATCAACTGATTAGCAGCTGCCTTTGGTCATTGTTGGTTCAAATCTTGAAAGGTTCACCATTAAACTGCTCCTTGCTTAAAAGCAATTATATCCTTTCTGTGGGTAGTGAGATGTCTTTTACTATAGTTCAGCAAATTAAAATTATTAAATGCATTTTTAAATACTCAAAATATTGCTATTACATTAATACTTTCAAGTATTTCTTTCTTGTTCTAAATGCAAAGAATATTGTCTTATCACTCTACTGTGCCTGAACTGAGCTTGTTTCTTCACAAATCTGTGGGTTTGAATCTATATTTCAGTATTTAGTTTAACCAGAGGAAACCTAATATGTTCCTGTAAAATAGGGTGTCCCAGTACCCTGTTAAAAATAGTAATTTAAACTCTTGCCAGTAACTGATATTAAGGTTAACCACCTCCTTAAGAATTGCATTAAGCTTGAGGATGATTGATATAACCAAACCCAATTTGAGTAAAGTAATTTAACATGCAGCAGATGATATTCACAGATGGGATTTCCCACTTGTGTCACTTTGGGGATAGAGCAAGTGTTATGAAAAAAATAAATCATACTTACTATAGGAACTCCCCTAAAAACACTGAAACTGACAAGAATTTTGTTTCAACACATTTAATCAATGCTTTTTAAGAAAGAGGCAAAAAAAAATCAGAATTTAATCCAACTTAATTTATGCCCTATTTTTTGGATAGTAATTTGTCAAAACTACAGACAAGCATTGCAAATATATTGATTTAGTTGCCTTTGATTACTTTTTTCAATCAACCTGTTCACCTTTGTCACATGCTAATGACTGACTGTTCCACTTAAACTCTTAGCAGATCATCTATAAGCAAAATTAAGAACTAAAATTACATAGTTCAGAGAAAATGTGTTCGAAACACAAACTCACATTTTATTCTAGGTGTATAAGTTAATATATGGAAAAATATAAAACTCATTGACTTTCAGTGTTCTTATGTTAAGGCTGTGAATAGAAATATGAACTGGGAATTTGTATCATGAAACCCAAAATACAAAGGTAATAAATATTTATTGTTCTTATTTAAATAAATACAATTGCTCATGTGAGTAGCGACAGAAGATCAGGATCCCAGTGTCCACAATATTCAATAAATATAGGAGAAAATGCATGGCATAGCCCCATTCCCCAGAAGCCAGAATAAGAGTATGCCTCATAACTTTGTAATTTTGAGTACTTACAGTTTTATCAATAACAATGTTTGTTTGGGTTTTTTTGTTTTTAAAACCACATATGTAAGACAAGGACCTTCACAATAACATCATAATATATCCTAACAAAAAGAAGCAGATACATCCCTCCTTGCCTGACAGCTGAAACCTACATTTTCCCAAAAACTTACTATCTAGGACTTTTTCACACTGTAGCCTCCATCCCCCAGGCTTCCCATAAAAATGTTCCAGAGAACATGATTAAGATTTACCTTTAAGATAATCTACTTTTTTTTCAGCAACAGTTGGTTTGGTTTTTTTTAAATCATTAACACACTCCAATTTACAATGGTAATACTGAAACAAAGTACCAAACAGGTGAAAAGTACCTTACCATTATTGGTAAGGTAATGATCAGCCATCTATGGGCAAAAGCAGATAATTCATTAATTCTTGGCAACCACTCTTTTGTTCATATTTCAGATAAGGTTACACTACTGCACTTGATTTGACTTTAAAATCCTGCTACAGAGTTGTATTTTCCTTCTATCTGAAGTAGACTGAAATACTGAGACTGCCTTACATTAGAAGTTATGCTTGGTCTTCAAGCATCTGAAGAACTTTATTATATCACCCTATGAACTCTAGAGTTTGCTTTTCCACATCTTTCACTGCTTTGTACAGCAGGGCAAGTTTTTGAATTTTTCAGTGACAAAATATATGGAGTTGGATTTCCAACTGAATTTCCAGTTTTATGACAAATGAGCTTTCACTGAAATCAATGAGATCCAATTGCAACTCAAAATAGCTCTTTGCTGGCACAATGCCATTTGGAACAGGGAGGTATAGACAGTAGATGACCTGTTTTTAGCTATACTCACCCCTGAGGTGAAGCAATATTGGTGAATTGAGTATCCCCAGCATATGCAATTCAGAACTTGATCTGAAAATGGGGTATGTTATGTTTTACACACTTGACTGTAAACTGCACCTGCTCAGGTACAAGTGCAATTCTGCTTAGCACAGAAGGTAGGCTTTTGGAGAAGAAAAATTTGGTTTGGACCCAACTCAGCTAAATGCATGCACATATTTGAGCTACTATCCAAGCCATTATACCTAACTCCCAAAAACTCAAATTAAATCTCTCCCAGTCTGATTCTCTTGCATAAAGCCAAGAGACTTCTTTTATAAAACCATAATATACAGACTATCCTTCCTTTCAATGATCAAAGCAGAAATCTGTCAAGTTAAAATTTGGTGTGTGGAGTGTGCAATTGGAAGATAACATCTATAAATATTAATTTTATCTCATTGAACATTACTGTGTTTCAGGTAAAAAAAAATGGAGGGAAAATAAAAAATACTTACATACAAAAGAAAAAGGGATGAAAGTTACAATTAAACCCAACAGAATGAGAATGAATTAGCAAATGCTCTCAGTGTACTGTCTTCATAGCAAGAAGAGAAGACATGTTCATTTGAGTGAGGAGCTCATTCTGCAGCCCAAATGATGTGAGGGATATTCAGTAACCTTTTTGCGCAATGGTGTGAAACTGGCACCAGTAACAGACAGTACTGCACTGTGCCATTGCAGCTGGGTAGGAATCCAAGTGCTAGCTTTTTGAAAACCTAACAAAGATTCTTTTGGAGTCTTTACATTTCAATATAACTGAATTAAAGTACTGACACATTCCAGTTTATCTGTTATCCTTCTGCCAATGCAGAAGTTTAAACAGTAATGGATATTGCATTTTCCCTGGGTAGTTGCTTGGAAAACATTAACATTTTCACTAATTTTGGGGTTTAATAACTACTGTGTCAAGCAAACATGTTACAATAAAGAACTGCTTTAAGAAAATCAAAATCCATGATGAAATTCTGTGTGTACTATACCTATAAAGAACCAATGATATTAAAAAATTTCCCCTCTCCTTAGCTATATCATATAGCAATTGAAAAATTGTTCTTCTGATAGTTTTTCCCAAGGTAGGGGAAAAAATCAAAAAGACCATTTTATAAATCGTGTAAAATATACAAATTAAGGACAAGATTGCAACACCCTTACTCACTCTGAATAGTAATGTTGATCATAACTGGTTCCACTGTAGTCAAAAAGATTGCTCACAAAAAGAAGGCAGTATTTATGTGAAGAAAAATCTAGATCTAGGAAAGTAATAACATTATGTGATTGAAAAATATACACAGATAAATATCACTGTGACATTTACTGTTTTCTGCAAGCTGAATCATAAAAAGCTCCTTCTGTAGGCAACCAAGAAATGTTGTGACCAAACAAGATATTTAGAGAAAAGAATATGTGTCATATACTCACCAAAGACAACACACCACTCTATTTTGTTTTGTTGCATCACAAAAGGAGTGCACAAGTATAACTACTGAGGGGGTTGGAACCCAAAACATAGACATACGCTCTTAATATTTTAGTCACAGCAACATCCACATTGTATCTCTTACACACCAACCTGTCTTCATATTTAAAATGATGATGTCATCATTTATCAACTCTCAAATATTATGTTCCCATTACTGCTATATTCCCCTGTTCCACAAATTGGATTTAGGATGATTTCTCTATTCACTCAAAAGCCAAAATCATTTTAGAAGTGCACAGGGCTGCACTTCTAAGGTTTTTAGCTTCACAAATTTCAGAACTCAGAGAGATCTAATCTTATTTTCAAGCAATTTCAAGTGCAATTACAATTCTACCCAAATATTTAGAAATTATTCACTTCAAATTGAACCTGTTCCAGCAAAGTCTCAGTTTACAGAAAGTAGATAACAGTTGCAAAAATACCCAAATCCTATGCAAATTCTTTGTGTGGTCCAAATATAAAAGCAAGATCTTTCTTCCTGGAGATCTATGTCTGTGATTTTTCAAGTCTATCAGACTTTCCTACAGTTCATCTCTGTCAGGAATTTGACCAAAGTTTTCTTTGGAGGACACCTTTTCTGAATAAGGGTTAGGTAGCTGGCCACCTATTCTGTCTGCCTATTTTATTCTGGAATCTTTTTAGGTGTGCTTCCCTAGACAACTAGAAAAAATCCTTACAGTGGGCCAGAATTTTCAAGAAATTTATTCTTAAAGAAAATACATGTCCGGTCTTACTGTAAAACCAAGTAGAACAATATATTTCATGAAAATGCAGAATCCATCCATTAGAATGGATGAGATACATATAAAAAATGTTGTTTTGCTTACAACATCTTTTCAGTCTTGCTCTCCATCTAGCAAATTTCAGTGGTTTTTTTTTTTTTTGTGGTTTGTTTTTTTTTTTTGTTTTTGGTTTTGGTTTTTTTGGGTTTTTTTTTTTTTTTTTGTTGCAAAAAAACATGCTTCATTAGAGGCCTTAATCTCTAGGAAAATTTCTTGGTCACTTTTTTGAGTTTGGCAATTCATGGCAATTCATCTGTTCCTGCCTTAGGGATCACCCCAATGTATTTTCTTTCACTCCTCTCTGCCATAAGACTATACAGTGAAAGTTTCCCACCCAAGCCTATCCTGAGCTGTTAAGTGGCATTTTGGGATGATGCTCCCTGGAACACCACCTTGAATTTAGACAATCTGCTCCACTTGGAAAAGGTAAACAAGCACACTGGCTTTTCTGGACACCCACAGAAATTTCTTGGACACAGCACAAAACATATGTCCTGGCTCTGGATTTTTTTTTTTTTTTTTTTTTTTTTTTTTTTTTTTTTTTGTTGTTGTTGTTTTTTCAAGGAAGGCAGTATCAGATTGTCTTTAATTTTATTTGGCATTCATTTCAATACCTAGGGTTTTTTTCCCATTTTATATTTCCCTGGGTGTTTTTCCTGAATCACTAGTTCACTTTGTTTCAGCAGAAGTTGCTTCCATTTTGTTAAAAGCACTGTCATCAGTGACAATTTTGCTTCTGTGAGCTAAATAGCCATAAACAAATCACAAAACATAAGCTGTTTCCATTCAGAAAAGAAACTGATGAGTCACTCATTTGGTGTAATTTTATTTTTTTTCTTTAAGGGAGTGTACACAGTAATCCTCCTCAGATTTACAGTCATAACTATTAGCATTTCACATAAATGCTCACTTTCTTCAGCTTTTACTCAATGACAGATACATTATCACAGAGGTTATGACATGCTTTGCTACTTCCTTCTTTTTGCTCGTAGGGATTTCTCTCTTTCTGAAGGTGTAGTTCTATGACAGGTATGAGCCAGCTGTTGCTCCAGGCAGCGGCTGTGGACACCAAGCCCTTCTCCTCATTGTCTGCCTGCATACCCAGCTGTGCAGGTCATATTCCTCTCCTGCTATGTCTCTGGCTCTTGCTGGAAATGCCCTTTTGATTGATTTCAGACTCTGAAAGACCTGAAAACTAAGGTTTTGTTTATCATTTCCTTTATAATTTTCATCATTTTCTGTTCATTTATCAAACAACCCGTTCAGCATGTCTGAAAAATGCTACAGTGGATGCATAGGGGGGGCCACGGGTATGGGCATAGGAGAAGCAGGTCCATCTCAGCACTTAGGTGGCAGTTGGATTTTCCATTAGCCGTTTTGTTGATTTGTATCTACATGCAGCATTTCACTAGAACAAGATTCACAATCTCTACACCTGCTTTATTTACATTTCTGTCAGATAACCTCACATTTTTGTCCATCTGGGGTGCTGACATGCTGGTATGTTTGAGCTGTGGACTCTTTTGTTTTACTATTGGGAGGCAATTATAAGGGATTCTAAAAGGCCCTTTAAATTAAAACTAGCCATTTAAATGAAAAGTAAAGACTTCACTCATATGCCTTATTCAGTGCATATTAACATATTCAAAACTTGTTAAAATTTTGTCAAAATTTGTGTTCTGACTGATAAGGCCAATACTAGGCATATGCTACATATTTCTCTTGGTAACAGCCCACCACCAACAAAAAAAGGATTAAAATAATTAAAAATGTAACACCTAAGAAGCATGGAAAGAAATATGCTGTGCCAAAAAATGGATAACAGCACAGACACAAAATGGTATTTGGTGGGAGTATAAAGGATGATTTGCAGAATTCTCTACTTGACCACAATATGAGATATAGTGCCTCTCCCACTTCCACTGGGAATATTTTATCTCTGACCATGTTTTACAACCTTTTCTGGGTTTGGATGTGGTCCCTTGTCTTTTATTCATATTTGGACCATATTACTCCCTCCTTGCTGTTGTTATTTTTTTTGAGTGTTATTGTTTTTCTTCTTCTGCCAGCTTTAGCTCTTGCTTGATGTAAAAATTTCACTGTTTGTTTCTTTCTATTCAGCAATAAAATACAGCATTTAGTTACTGTATTCGTGCCAGGCATAGGTGGAAAAAGCTAGCTGCAGGCTGCTTTTTTGTTCCCTGAACTCCTGACAAACTGAGGATTCATCTGCATGCTTTTGAGCTGTCCGCTGTTATGCCATTATGTATAAAACACAAAGAGAACTTTGGCACATTCATCCATTGCTTATACTGTGTCTGGTTCTTTTAGTGTTTTTACTGATTTACCTTGTCATGAACAGGGTAACACTATAAAAATAAAGTAGATCTCAACAACCAGAAAGCCAGTGTTTTCTTGGGGGTTCTTGTTGTTGTTTAACATTCTGTATTTTGTTTTTCTTCTTTTCTACTTATTTAAAGCAGAAAGAATAGCTGGACTTACTACTAGCACTGCTCACTTCTCATTTAACAGGTGATATCTTTCTTTACATAAATTTAGCAACAGAGGCATCATGTTAGGACTATCGCCAAATATAGCAGGAATGCAAGTTCTCTATTCACAGAGTAAAAGAGGCTGTAACTTACAATTACTCCTGTCCTGAGAGATTTCTACTTCTCTTAGATGGATATTCACACAGATTTGAACAACTGCACTCTTAACTGGGCACTTCCCTCCAAGTTAGCTGTGTCAGTCTGTATTTACCACTGTTAGAGACAAAATATGTCTTTGCCTACTCCTTTGTTAATCAGATTAAAAACCTTGTTTTACGTGTCCAGATCTTGTCCCATTATGGTCTGTCTGTAAAGAAAAACTCATTCTTGACATATGAAAGATGAAGTTTGCTTCAAAATAATCACATCAGGTAGTTTCTGTTCCATACCAGGAGCAGAACATTCCATTTTCTCTTAATTTATTTCGTTTCCATGATGTACTGAGTTTTAGCAATTCCAAATTTGTTTTCACTCTTACAGATTGATTGATAATTATATATTTGGCAGAATATTTTGGCAGAATATTATCCTGGTAGCATACACAGATCTCTGGAACACACTTCATGTAGAACTAACTTTAAGTTCCATCTGTGTATTTCAAAGTATTTCCGAAATATTAGTTAATTGTGTTTCTTTAAACCTCTGTAAAAAATTAAAACCATTTTACAGTTGAAGAAACCTAGGCCCAGATCATATTCAAGTATTCTATTAAAATAGGGGACTTAGTGAAATCAGATTTTTCTTCCCTTCAGCAAGCAAGAAAAGCAGCAACTGACAGCAACTCAATGAAAAGAAACTGAACTATACTGATACATTTTATTTACTGTCTCTGTCTTATGTCACAATAATTTATAAGTTATTATCTGGCTCTTACTACTGGAAACAGAATCCCTTGACAAAATCTGTCTTAAAAAATATCAGAAGTTATAACATTTTCCATCACTCCTTCTAGGCAATTCTAATGATCCGTCATATATAATTACCCTAGAAAATTAAGTGTTGATTATTAATCAACATCAGTAGATGGAAGTCCAAATAGCAAAACAGAGGAAGAGGCTGCTGTCTGACCCAATGAGTTTGGGTTTTTTTCTTTAAAATAGAAATACACTGTCAGAATGTTTGACTGATTAATCTTCCTTTTAAATGTGCAAAAGGACATTATTCTGAAAGTTTTAACATCTTTATTTCTTTCCACAGGGAGTGTTAGTAATATGATGACAGCAAAGTGGCTGCCAGTCTCTACCACTATGCAAATACTTTTTCTTCCATATGGTTACAGAAATATATTAAAAAATATTAGGGGTATGAAATAATAATAATCCTTTCCTCAGTGTCAAGGGCAAGGTTTTATTAAGGAGTACAGTGATGTTTACTTCCTACCAGCAGGAACAAGAGCTGGTTGACTGGCTCCTAAAGGTAAATATGGTATTCCTAATGCACTACAGTAAACATTTAAGGAGTTTAATAAAGAAGTATTGCATGAAGCATATTCTGACTGCTGACCAATACTGCAGAAATGCAGCATTGCAACAATGCCACGCTCTGTCTCTTTCCATAACACATCCAGGATTTCGCCACATAGCTCAGCTCCAGTGTTGCCTGCACTTGAAGTACTTTGTGGCTGGACACTACAAGCAGGCTCCAGAAGTCTGAGTACCTCACAGTAGTGTGCTATTCTGAATTTTGGTGGCAATTTCTAAAACTGCCACTGTTCAAACTGGGAATTTTGCATTCCAAGTAGCTAAGAGACATCCTGGAGTTCTGTCTTTTTCCATTCTTCCTGAACTACTTTCTCTGTTTTCACAAGTTTCTTTCTGTTTCCACAGAAAGATCTACAGACCTCCCTAGGTATTTATGCTTTACAGCTCAGCTCCTCCACTAGTCTTTCAACCTTCAGGTTTTTATCTCAAAGAAACCAGCTGGCGAACTCTTTACTTCACTCTTACCTCTCACATATCTGCAGGTTTTATCTGTTTGGTACAGTGAAATCGGGTAGCATTTTTCCTACTGTCTTCCTTGCTTGAGTAATCTCAAAATCTGTAGTCAACAGTGAGCTCATCTTCATCCTTTTGCCATCTCAAAAGAGATGCCCACAGCTTTTCCACTATCAGTGTTCACCAAAGCCCAGATGTCTTGATCTGTGCCTTCCCTTTTCATATTAGCATCAGATACCCCTGCATTTCTCCTAATCATATCCAGAAGGCCAAAAATACCAGCTCAACATTTCCTTTTTAAGAGGGTAAATATACAGTGCTAGGAATTCTATTCCAAAACCACAGAGTTATCCTGAGGCAAACTGTATGACTAACTTACAAACATTTGCAGATGTGTTGCCATAAAACTGCCATTTCTACCCCCTTTCACTGCCCCCTCCCATTTTTTCTTACAGCCACATTTCCCAGCTGGTTGAGCTCCCCAGCTGCAGAGCTTATCATCAGCATACTCAGAATCACATCACCAGATCATCTCTTCATTTAACTAAAGTTAAGGGGAATATATTTCTTTTGAGTAATTCTTTAGAAATCCACACTGGAAGTTTCAGGGGAAGATACTATGACTAAAACTTACTGATCTGTCAGATTCTGATGAAACGAAAGAAGGTTAAAGTCTTCCAATAAAGTATCAGTATTTATTTTTATAGAGAAAAAAGTCAAGCTTATGTGTATAAACAAGGATATCTCAAGTGTGTTATATGGTGGAAATACTGTCTTAATTCATATATTTTTCAGTAGGTGCACAAAGTATTTTCTAAAAGGGTATATAAAAATATATGAGCTCCAGATGTGCATGAAATCCCTGAGTTTCTGTTTAATGTTTTCAAGAAAATACAGTCTATCTTTTTATTATGGTATACTAGAACATAAAAAAGATTAAGCCAGGTTTAAAATGTATGAACAGGGGAAAATACAAATTTCTGACTGAGATGCCTGGAAAAATGTCTATTTTGACACTCTGCTTGTATCAGCTGGTGTATGAAAGATACTACCTATCCTGACTGATTGGGTCTTCCTATATTCTTTAATCATCACTTCTACAACAGCATCTCTACCTCTAATATATTATATATAATTTTATATGTTAGTATTGTTCATTGATTTGGAAAATTAGTTTTGCTATATTGTATTTTAATTTGTGATCAAATCAGGAAATATCAATATCAAATTTTAAAGTCTTGATATGGAAAAGTAAAAGTCACATTTCCTATAGTAATTTATGAGAAACATACTAATATATTTGGGAAATTCTTTTACAGGTTATCTTGATGTAAAAGCCCATATGACCATTGGTTATAGGCAAGTATTTATGCACTGAATGTAGTATAACTGACTATTTTTTTTTAACTCATTTACTTCTTCCAATTTTATAGGATTTTCTTAATAATATATTATGTTACACTTAGGAACCCTAAAAATATTCAAGTGAAAAGAGTGAACAATTTCACTTTAAATACCTTCTGGAGACTGCCAAATTCAATCTTTATAAGTACTGCAAACAGATTGACAATATTTCTTGCAATATATTGCCATCTAGAGGAAAAAATGTATGTTGCTACAAAACAAATATGAGGGTTTAGTTGCTATTTATAATTCCAATATTTTACTGTGGAAAACACACACTGTATTTTTTAGGCAAACTGAAGTGTCATATTCACAAAGTCAGCTGGATATAAACACATAAGCACAAAACATGCAGTAAGACATAAGTATGCAGTTGTTGAATACTGTATGTGATCCAATCGCACACACACACACATATATATATATATATGTATGTATTTATGTATGTATGCATGGATATAAGCCAAAAAAATATTATTGGAAATTTCAGTCTGTCACAACAAATAAAACAGTTTCTAAAAAATTCACTTTGTGTATCCCAAACCTGTAACTGAATTTCTAATTAAGGCTAAGTAGCACTCTTTTCAGATAGTGGCACCAAAAATATTAAATGTGCTGATTAGATGAATAGAAATAATTGAGATGCACTGCAGGGTAGCTCTGTAGCTACATAGTTGATTGTACCTAGAAATAAATGGAATATATAAGTCTAATACAAATATCTGAGGGTGTTAGATCTGAGTTCTTTCATGTAATATATAATAAAAATATACTGTATACATTACTGAAGCAGTTTAGACATTGAATTAATTTGGACTGTCAAGGTCTCAAAACTAAATTAGGCACTAAATACTATGCTGAATCAAGACCTCTATTCTCAACTGTCATTCTTATCTTCAATATGACTACTCTATGAATATTTTAAACATGAACCAATGATTAAAAAATATTTTGTTACACATACAATTCCTTTTTATTAAAGATTTCTAGCTATGTTTCAAATACTAAAATAGTAAAAAAGAAATACACTCAAATACATAAGTGAGGGAAATAGAAAATGGAGTTTAAAACCCTCTAACCCCGTATGAGGTCAATTAGTGCAACTAAATTCACACATAGCAAACTCCATGGCAGGTACTCCTTATCCCAGACTTCTCAAGTGCAGTTAAATACAGACTGATCTGTACATGCAAAGTAGTGACCTTAGTTTTTCCAAAATGTGGCAAAAAATATTAACCACCTCACAGTTAAAAAAACTATTAACTACCTGAAAGAAGCAAGAATGTGAATTCCTTCTTTAGAGAAAAAGAAAAATGCAGACATTGGCATTTGAGGTTCCAGAAGGAGAAGTGCAAAGTCCTACATCTGAGAGGGAACAACCCTAGCCACCAAGGACAGGCTGGGGGCCACCTAGATGGAAGCAACCCGAGTATCCTGCTGGACACCAAACTGAACATGAGGTAGAGATGTGCCACGGTGGCAAAGAGGGTTATCAGTGTGCAGGGATGCATTAAGGGTAGTGTTACCAGCAGGTCAAGGGAGGTGGTTTTTCCCCTCCACTCAGCGCTGGTGAGGGGTACTGCATCCAGTTCTGGACTCCTCAATACAAGAGTCACATGGACGGGTTGGAGGGAGTCCAACAAAAAGCCACAAAGCTGATGATGGACTGGAGAATCTTTCTTATTTAGGAAAGGCTGAGAGAGCTGAGACTGCTTGGTGTGGAGAAGTGTCGGGGGTAACTCATCAGTGTGTACAAATACCTGAAGGAAGGGAGCAAAGAAAACAGAGCCAGTCTCTTTTCAGTCTTTCTCAGTGACAGGACCAGAGGCAACGTGGGCAAACTGAAACAGAGGAGTTTCCCACACAACATCAGGAAACAATTTTCACTGTGAGGATGGCCAAGGACTGGCACAGATTGCTCAGAGAGGCTGTGGAGTCTCCATCCTTAGAAATATTTTAAGAAGCCCATCTGGACATACACCTGATAAACCTGCCACAGGTGGCACTGTTTGAACAAATAGGTTGGACCAGCTGGCATCCAGAGGTTCTGCCCAACCTCAGCCATTCTGTGATTCTATGATATGAATTCTATGATAAGAATATGATATGTGATTCTATGATATTGCTGGTATTCAGACACTTCAAGATGGGAAAAATATATATATTGACAAGTGCAGACAGTGGGGGGGTATTCCATCCTCGACTTCTATTTTATTATTGTCTTTGTATATCCCTTTGTATAGAGGAGATGGAAGTGCAGAATTCACTAATTTTCACTTCTGGTTTCTTTCTGAGACATACTCTATACTTATATACTCTAAATTTACTAAATGTGTTTTTCACTGAAGCAAAGCAATACAAGCATATAACTTTATATTTTTGTCAGGAAATAAAGGAAATCATGCATTCACAGCAAGGAGCTTCACTGAAGGTCATTTTCTCCTGAAAAACAGAACTGGTGTCTTCCTATAGATTGCTTCCTTGCATTGGAAACTGACTTCAAAATTAAAAATCAGGCCACAAAGAAGTGTGAGTGTGGTTATTTTAGCAGGAGACTAAGTGAATAAATTTTAAATTAGAACAGTTAAACACTTTCAAAATGAAAGAAAATAAAAACTTGCCTTTGTTGGCATGAGTGCTGCATTTAGAATTTGGATGGACCCTGGAAATCAAATTATTCCAGTTGTGTTTTGTTTGCTTTTCTTAAAGCTGTTATTTTTGTAAGATAATCAGTAGCAACTTAGGTAATAATATGACAATAGTACCTATAACAGAGACTTAATTTTCTGTCAGTGTCTGTTTGTATTATACGTTAATGTTAGCAAAATAAAAAAAAAGCAATATTAATACTCTAATTTCATTCTGGTTTCACTTTTAATTGAGAGTCAAGTAAACCAAATCTCATGTTTAGCTATCTAAAAATATATCAAACATGACATTTAGTGGGAGTTTCACTGAAAAAAAACCTTGAAGCTAATAGTATAGCTAGTAAACAATATACTGCAAGAAAATGTCATAAAGCAAATTACAAATGAAACTGGAAAACTAGTTTTTTATACAATATGCAAAGACTTAGTGGCTGGCAATTAATATGTATAATAAATATAGACTTTTAATAAAAGCCAGTAGTCTACAAGACTAACAAAAGGTACAATTTCTCTGAAATAAATTGTTCTAATTATCAAATTTTGTATATATTTAGATATGTTAGATATAGCTTCTGTTACAATTCTATGGACACAAATGACCACAGCACCTACCTAAACTAGAAGACAAGAAAGTGAACTTTCATAAATGCTTGATAATAGTTTGTTATCTTGCCTACATATGCTTTGGCATTGCTGGGAGCCAATTTAAACATGCCTTAATAGGATATCTGAAAATACTGGAATTGCCAGATTTTTTTTATTTTTACAGAATTTTGTCACCCTGTTTAGAAATTAGGGCCATGTACAGTCAGTTCCTACTGCATCTACCATCAATACACTGAGATCGGTTAAAAACAACATAGAATTTGTTTTGATTGCTGTAATTTGTACACTTGAACAGAAACATGAGAAAATAACTGGTTTACACTCCAATACTGAGTGAATCTAATATCAAGATTGGCTAGTCTTGGTAATATCCATTACTTTAATACTACTGTTTTTTCATAAAAAAAAAAAAAAAAAAACACAGCCATTAAAAACATCACTTTGCCAAGTTTAAATAATCATTGCTTACAAAGCATATTCCGACAATCAAACCCAAGGCTTTCAGAAGTTACTTTTGGCTGTAGTGATGTGGCTGTTCAGTCCTGAAACTGAGATACTGTAACAGGATCTAACTAAAAGAATGAATTCTGAAAATCTGGGTCCTGTCTACAGGCAAGCAATCACATATATGGAAAAGATGAGGATAAGCACAAGGCTTGAAAAATTAGTATGTAGACCAAGTGTACATGCCTGAGAGCAAAGATGCATATAGGTGTATGTAGTCTGTGACAGAAGCACATTGAGAGTAAGTTCAAACCTCATCTCTGAACCTGCATCACTTTACAAAGTCTCCAAAGGCACTTCTTACTTCTTCATCAGTAATTTTAGTGATTTGGAAAAAATAAGAGAGCTAGCATGTTTTATATGTATTTTTAAAAAGCAAACTCATTATATTCCATATATTTCTTCTTTTGTCCTACCAAATCTAAAATAGGATGGAGGCAATATGTTTTATTTTTAAGTTAATGCCAACTATTATAGTAATTAGTCATTTGATAATGAATAACTAGATATAACAGAGGGTGACAGTAAAAGAAGTGACAGCCAAGAACATCAAATATTTTTCTAAGAAAAACTTTCTTTCCAAGAGTCCCAAATACTCATTATGTATTATTCCCTCATAGGCCTATATTTCACTACAAGCAATTTTCCCCTTGCAGCTGTCTCTGCACAATCTTCCTTAAAGTGCTTAATGGCAATCTATATTTTGTTCCTTGGCTTCTTTTCTGTATCATTTCTATACTGTGTGTGCCACCTTCCATTGGCACTGGCACTCCTCCTCTGGTACTATATTTGCTGCAAAATTCTACCTACACTACTGCCATCACCATGCATCAGCAATTAGGGACTGTCTGCTTCAAACTTACTGGAATCAATTGACCATAGTAGTAATTTTTCCTAGTAGAAAACCAATTTCCTTCTCCTTTGAATGTGGAAAAAATAAATGCATCAGTTTAATCTGAAACTTTGTTTTAGCTCAATTGAAGACACTGCAGAAGTATCTGCTCTAGTAAAGGCACACAGGAGAGATCCTGTCACTTCCTCTGATACTACAATCATGTTTAAAACAAACCCAAACCCCAAATCTGTGTTACTCACTGGATTGAGTAAGCCCATTTTGCAGCTACATTTTAGTATTTTTCCACCTGTTGTCATTACAAGCATGAGTATTGATCTCTTCAGAAAAAAAATCTCTGAATTTCATATTCAACATGGAAAGGTGAAAGAGCAGTATCTTCTAGACAGACAAATATATTAAAAATTACAATTTATTTTTATTATTATTTTATTTAATACTATATTATTTTAATCACATTATTTAATTGAACAAGAAAAAGCTGTTTTCGATACTAGTACTGAGCTCATTCTTATTGTCACTTCCACGGTAATTGGCATTTCTGTGCATGATGAGAATTGCAGGTGACTGAGATCACCTTGAGTGAAAGAAAACATAGGACTAAATTATCTCTCTTTAATTGTCACATATAAAAAATATCCAATTAAAGGAGACCATATCAGAAATATCAGTTAACATTTTTAATTAAGCTTGAACATTTAATGGAAGCTCTTTACTCCTTAAAGAAAATTTAAATTGCCAGTTTTAACAGTTAAATCTAATCATGTGTTCTTTGGTCATTGCTAGAGTCTGAGTATCTAGCCATATTTCCAAGGAAAAATCAGTAAATAGTACCGTAAATTAACTATTAGTGTTAAGGTAGCCAAAACCACTGAAAAATACTATCCTGTAAATTTTATAGAAACAAAAGCCATCACAGATTGTTATCCAGTGCCCAGATTCCCTTTGCTGGGCAAGTGTCAGTGAGCACATTTCAGTAGCTTCTGTCCTTACTCCTTTCTGGTCAAGGCTGAAGTCAGGACATGCCAGAATGAGCTCCTTGTTTGCACACTGCAGGTGTAGAGAGACACAGTCCTTCATTATTGCAGTTCTGTGCATCTCTGTACTTTATACAAATTTATGGAAGGAAATAAAGCAGTGCTCTAGTATCTGGGATTTAGTTTTTTTTTCAGGTAGATTCCAGATTGTCAAAATTCAGGAGTTTTATGAGTATTAATATTTTACACATTTGTACATACTGCATAACATGCACAGCTTAAAAAGAACATGCGATCTAAACAACTTTGCACATACCTGTAATAAGAGTGGAGGATATAGATCTCTCTTGTTTGATACATTTCCTGCATATTCTTAAAAAAAACTTTTTTTTTTTTTTTTTTTTTTTTTTTTTTTTTTTTTTTTTGCCTAAGAGAAATGAACAAAACCAAAGTCAATTCAATTTCTAAACTTATGAAGTGCTAGAGTTTGGAGGTAGCTGCCATCCTATAAGATTGCTATTGTGGCAATTATACTTCCAAATGGAATTGGAAAGGTTCAGAGAAATTACAAAGATCCCAATTTTTAACAGAATATTTCCACTTTGTAAAATACTCTACCTTTCTAACATTTTTTTTCCATTCCTAAAAGCAGTAACACAAACTTTTACAAATTTTAAGTTTAATGAATTCTCTAGGAGAGAAGAAGCAGAAAGGGAGTTGTTTCCCAAGTGAAACATTAGTGCAAATGGTTCCTGGGCATTTTTCCTTCCTGAGTAAAACTTAAAAGTCATTTTACTCAGTCTCTCAAATCACTCCACGTCTGCCTGAAAAATTAAGAATCAAATTCCAAAATTACCGAAGATATAAAGACGCCAGATTCTCACTGTTATATACCTGGTGTGTGTGTCTCTCTGTGTGTACGATGTTCCAAATGGCAGGACACCTGTTATGAAACTACTTACCAAAGCATTACCACTTACTTTTATCTTAAGCATGTTCAGATCAAGAGACAGAACCCACCCCCTTTTTTCTTCTGGTTTCCTGTTATTGTTGCTGCAGCTGTATATTTCTTCTTCCATTTCACTTTGTGCCTTCAATAAAGAGCTAAGCTGTGACTCTTGCCTTAAAATTCTGTCAAAATTGTGACTGCTGGTTTTGAATTACTTTGCTACCTGAAGATTGCTGTCAAAGTGACTGTTTCTTCTTAGGAAAGGAGGTAAGAATATATCTGTTCTACCTACATCATGTTCAGATTCTTGAAGTTCCAGGCATCTCTCTTGGGTTTGACAAATTGAATTTGAAGTGATTGATGAAAAAATAAGGTGATGATAAAATATTTGATCCTTCTTAAAGTATTTAAAACATCTTTCCTCAAAGTTTTTAACCACAACAGGTTAAAGATTCCTTCTCCTGAGGATTTTTTTTCACCTTACTGTAGAACCATAGAAATATGGGGAGGTTGCTAATATCCATAGGAGATTGCTCTCATTTCCACTGTATTTACTGACAATTTTTCTGGAAGATAAAAAAAAAAAATGTTAGTTTTAAAGCAAACAAAACATGCATTTGTAATCTTTTGCTTGCTACACATTTTTTCAAGCAAGACAGTTACATTTCCTTCTAGACTGTTCTGTTCTAACATAATCTTGATAATTCCACATTCTTCAGTTTATAATACAGATGTCTAAAATGGTCAACAACTGAAAAATTAGATTTTTTTTTTCTTTCCCTACATAGGTGGAAATACATGCCTCACAGCATCCATCTGCAAGTAGACATCCATGCACAAATACCCACATATATTATACAAATAAGAAGATATTTAACATTTAAATTTTAATCACTGTAAGAAAAGATTTGTTATACTTTTCCTTGCCTTTTTGGGGTGGGCGGGGGGGGGAGGTATTGGTTGGTTGGTTTGGTTTAGTTCTTTGGGTTTGGTCTTGGTTGGGTTGTTCGGGTTTTTGTTTTTTTTTTCTTTAATACTTTCTTTGAATATCATCATACATAAAGCTTTTTACTAATCTCAAATTAAGTAGAAGTAATTTGCTGTGGAATGCTGTGGAATAAAATACTCAAGCTTCATGACTGGTTGAAAATAATTTCAAAAGGAGATGAGTAGTACTTTTTAGGGAAAAAGCATTACTATGTGTTTCTTAAGTGATCAGGAACGTGGGATTCAGAAATGCAGTAACATTTGGAGTCTAAAGTAAAAAACACACCACCTCCTGTTTGGTTACAGCTGAGCACTCAAAATCATTTTATCATTCCTTCAACAGCTATGATTTTGCTTCCCTTCCAGATTATTCATCCAAGGGGAAAAATACAACCCTTTTTAAACTTGATCTCCTTCTTCAAATGCTACCTTCCTCTAAAGCAGACAAACACATTGCAATCACAATCCCTCTTCTCATTTTACATTAGCCTGGGTCGACATTAACAAGCACAGTGTCAGGAGGAATAATTTTTTGTTGTAAGATTTATTATAATATTGTGAGATTCATATTCCATGAATGTGAACCTCAGGTTCAATTCATGAGATGAGGCTATTCTGTGTACTACCTGTGCAGCTGATACTTTGTTAGCTGCATAACAGGTTGTTCCTATAGCTGATATGGGAAAAGCTGACTGAGTTAAGAATATTGAGCCATGAGAGGATCTGAATAGGTTGTTTTCTGGCAGGCAGCTGCCTCTGGATCATGTTCAAACTGCCCAGACTAGGCTCTGAATTTTCACTTTTGCAGGATAAGAAGGACAGTCAGCTAAACCTAGCAACCTGATTCTTAGCACATGAATTAGAAGCCTGTGTTCTGAATATTACTGGTAGAAAAAACTAACACAACTGGTTCTTTAAGAAGCTTTGGTTGAAATTTATCACCCACTATAACAAAATATGTGTGGTTTGCTAACATCAGAAGCTGGGATGACTGAGACATCTTTCTCCTTTCCTCACAAGCCATTTTTCCTAAATGTTTTTCTTCTACCTGCTGTTACACGAAACACTCATCATAGTTAAAAACATTAATCCTAGCTCTTTACCAGTCTATCAATGAAGAAAACTATACAGCTTTCTCCTAAGGCATCTCTGTGATCTTACAAAGACTAATTTGGTGTCTTCATTCTCTCTGCTTACTGTAAGCATCAATGTCTCTGCAGAAGGATGGAGTCATTGCACAGTGAGTTTCCCAAAGAAGGTCAGCAGGTGATGTTGGGAGAGAAGGGTGACTGAAATAGGTTCTGACCCCCAGGCTTCACATCACTTCTCTTTGTTCAGGAGGCAAAATCCTTTTCCCAGGGTGCAGTGTGGGAAAAGCAGGAGCATAGTGGAGAAGATGATCATGGTTAGAGGACTTACCTGGGAAATGAGGGGCCTGAGATGCTGGCCAATATCCTTCAGAGGGGATTTCAAGCAGTAACTTTGTTTTCATGGAAGGTGCCTTAAGAGCAAGTATGGTGTGGCAAGCACATTTCTCCCTCTCTCAGGATTTTTATAAAGGTGCACAGAGAGAAATGGAAGAGAAAACAATTTCTGTTTCTGCTCCTTGTTTTTCTCTTGTGGAATGTGTTTGGAGAATTGTTTATCTGGAGTTAACACTTGGTCGGATCATGGTGGATTGTTTGGGTCTGATGGCCAATCGGATCCACCTGTGTCTGGATTCTGGCAAACAGGGTCACGAGTTGTTAGTGAGTTAGATATGATAGTTAGAGAAAGTAGCATGTAGTTTTTAGTATCCTCCTTTATATAGGATATTAATGTATTGTAGCATTATTATAATAAAGAAATCATTCAGCCTTCTGAACTGGAGTTAGACATCATCATTTTTCCCATTGGGTTTGCCGACATCTGTAACAGTATGGCAAGGCTGCTTGGTCACCCCACAAGAAACAGTACCACAAACTCAAAAGAGAAAGCCAGAGAAGAGGCAGTGCTGTTCTCCAGTCTCTGTGGGAAAGCGGAAGCCCTGGAGTCTGCTCACTGTAACTGAAAGGAACAAGTAGGTTGTGACTGGTAACAATAACAGGATAACTGGCAGCAATGGTAGGTGGCATGAGAAATGTGAGCCAGGGGCATCAGGGAGCATAGAGCAGATTGTGGTAGTTACTACACAGCTCCAGCGGTTGGAGTGAGAGGGTGAGTTTTGGCTTCCCTGAGTTCCCAGGTGGTGACGGAGTATCACTTCCCACAGCAAAAGGGTGATAAGAGAAGCTGTGCTCCCACAGACAGTGAAAGCTTTTCCTTCCCCATCCTGAAGCTTGAGAAAGATCTATAAGCTCTTTCCCACCACATCAGCAGCTTGCATAGGAATTAAACAAATCATGAAGAGCCTTTAATCTAATTGTTCTCAAGGGCTTTTCAAAAAAAGGGGGACCATAACCCTAATCAGTAAGTACACACAAACTAGATTACAACCAAAGTTATAAATCTTGTTCACTTTCTTGAAAACTACCTTTCCCCCTAAATTGCATACATAGATTTCTGGATTAAAAAGAGATTTAAATAACCGTATGTAGTAGGGCAAATCTGTGACTTCCCTATTACAGAGGAATAAGATATCATAAAACACCTCCTACTCGCCGGCTGGAAGAAGAAGACTACGTGAGGCAATTTTCCCCTTTCCCATGCATGTGGGCAGAGGGTGGGCTGGCAAGGGAAAAAATAGGAGAAAGACTGATTGATACACTACTGAAAAGGCAAAATAGACTAAACAGGACTGAAAAAACCACTATTAGCCCAGAGGTAAAGACAGACCAGTCTGCCTAGTGAAGAAGTGATCCATTGGATATTTCTTATCAGACAATTATCAGAAGCTTTACTTAAAACTTGAGTTTCTTAAATAAAATTTAAAAAAACTTCAATTTATCTAAGAATTATAAATGAGTTAACAACTACTTGCTTATCCAGCCACTCCAAAAAGAAAAATTTGCAATAACTGAAGTAACATACCACAAGGACAAAATTACTCCAACACACTTCCTTAAAAATCATTTTGGTTTCCAAAATTAATGTTCATTTGAGTAGAGTACTATACTGTGACACGGACGTTAGGCAGGATTTGTGCAGACTGATTGATGCCATCTGTTCACAACTCGGATGTTACTTTCTCTAGCTTTCAAATAGGGAAAACAAAAAGCAAAACTAGCTCTTCCCATTCTCAGTTAAGATATTTAGTGAATTTAGTAGAATTTTCAACATTTACTGCACCATTTCTTTGGGAAAAAAAAAAAAAAAGAAAAAAAAAAAGAAAAAAAAATAGCACTGATACCATAACGTTCAGTCACAGTTTAGCAAAAAGGACTCTGCAAGTTATCCGTTCTATAAAGCGAAGGAAGCATTGTAATTAGCAAGTGTTTTACTAACAGCTAGAAATGTACATCCACTCCGTAGGCTTGTCGGAACATAAATTGCTTTTTTTTTCCCGACATCTGGTATCCATTAGGGAAAAAAAAAAAAAAAAAAAAAAAAAAGGGGGGGGGGGAAGGGGGACCTAGCAACCGAACTTTACATATAGCATCTTAAAGAGGCAGCACACAATGGATCATTCCCTTCCTTAAGTACCGGGGAACCCTTTTCCTGAAACAAACGGAATGAGCAGAGCTGAGAGTATCGGAAGTGCCAACCAATTCAGATATAAACCCGCTATGGGTTACCCATCTGCTGTCAGCAGTGTGAGCCTGGGATTATTGACACTCACAATTTTCAGGCAAAATTCCCTCCCGGTTTAATTCTTTTGATTTCATCCGATTCCCCCGACTTCCTTGGAGCCCGCTCTTCTGCGGAAAGCCCGCTGCCATCGCAGCCTGTCCCTCAGCAGGATATGGCTCCTCCCCGCACCGAGCGGAGCAGGGTGGGGCGGGGCAGGGCAGGGCAGGGCAGGGCAGGGCAGGGCAGGTCTGTCCCGCCGGGTGTCCCTCACCGCCCCGGGGAGGAGCCGGCCGGCCGTGCCGGCCCTCTCCCCGCTGCCGGGGCAGCGTGGGCCCGTCCCGCGGCCGCTGGGGGGCACCCGGGCGCTCGGCGGCGGCGGCAGCGGGAGGGGCTTGGTCGCTGTCGGCGGCTCCCGTCAGGGCAGAGGGGCGGGGGTGTCCCGGGAGGAGGCGAGCCGAGGGGAGCTGTGGCTAGAGGGAGCCGGGCGACGATTCCCGGCCCCCGTTCCTCGGCGAGTGGCAGCCGGAGGACGCCGAGAGCCAGCTCCCTGCCTGTGCCGGCGCTGTGCCCGCTGCCCGCCCGGCCCGACACCGCTCTGCTGTGCCGGGAAC
Organism: Vidua macroura; assembly: GCF_024509145.1. Lineage (NCBI taxonomy): Eukaryota > Metazoa > Chordata > Aves > Passeriformes > Viduidae > Vidua > Vidua macroura. Next base: position 43,024,083 of record NC_071572.1, on the reverse strand, counting down.
AAAGAGCCACTTACCGGCACTCAAAGGTGTCTCGGCCTTTACTGCGGCTGCAGAAACACCTTGTTCCGCTTGGGTCACGGCCAGAAAGCTCCCAGGAGTGGTGGGGCTGACAGTGACTTGCTGCGAGGAAGCACCAAGATCTGCACCCGCTATGGCATCAAACTGCCCCCGGGCCCGGGGCTGGCACCAAGGACGCACCAGGTAGAGGCCGTGGTGCGGGCCCAGAGCACCCTGTTACTGGCCGATCGCGTACAAAAAGCGTGGCCAAGAGACTGAGGAAAATCACAGTGCCCCTCTTCTGGACCCTGGGAGCTGGCAGATGACAGGGAGTGCTGGGGCCCTCCACTTACTGAAGTGGAGAAACTGGTCCAATAATGGGTGTCTGAGATAGTTGGTGCCTAAAACATATCCTGCAAGAAAGATGGGGTGGGGGAACTTGGGTGATCCTGAAGGGCTTAGTGATTGCTTCTAACTACTTGAAGGGCCTCTATGAAGGTGACAGTAGTGCCAGATGATGTAGCAAGAGTGCTGGAGGTGCAGTCTTGGGAGGTTCAATCAGGAGGGTTATTCAAGACTAGGAGTTGTCAGGACTGTCTTTGGAGCGCTTCAGACATCAGCCCCGACCTGGGAGTGGGGTAACAGTCCTCCTTCATGTAGGAGATTGAACTCTTAGGACCTCCAGAAACCTTCAAACCATTAGTTAGCAACTCCATGATTTGCATGCTTGTCAACTTTGACATCTCTGTCTCTCTACATAAATTAAGAATATACAGAAAAGGACAAAAATATGGAGTAACTTACCAATAAAGTTTTGTGTTTATGTTGTACAAAGAGTACAGTACTACACGTGGTTTATTATTTTTGCACATTATTCTGTATGTCCCAGCATCTGTAAGTCCTTTTATAGTTAGGTAAATGAGATCAAGAATTCATTTGTTTCTATGATGAAAGAAAATTTCTTTGGGATAATCCTTATGTCCTGGTTTAAACCACTTGGTTAAACTATACCTTAATACAGGAGTTTTCAGCTTACAGACATCCCTGTCCTGCAGCTACTTATGAAATAAATTAGTTGACCCATTTTGAATCTCTTGGCTCACTAGGTGTGGGTAGTTGGAAACCACTTTATATCTTAGTATTAAACAGACAAAAACTTTGCCTCAGACACCAGATGCTGCTGCTAGAAGATAATAATTCTGTGAAGCAGGTGTTATGTTGTGCCTCTTCGTTGCGTGTAGATCTTTGGATAGATACTAGGAGTAATCAAATGATAAAGCCGAATCTAAAGAACAGTGATTTTTTTTTTCCCCTCAGTACCTCAAAGGAGCAGCATTACCAATGAGAACTGTATCTATTCACGCCTGACTACAGAGTCTAATTTATTAATATACCATATAAACAAAATTAATTTAATTTGTGATAATACACTTGACTATATTCAAGTGGCCTCCTCCAGAAGCAGACATGAGTCTTAAACAACAAAAATTTAATCTAAAAAATTCCAATGCAGTCCCAACATGTGTGGTTTTTCATGCTTTTCATTTTTTTCAGCAAAAATGACTTATTTTCCTCAGAAATTGTAACTGTAGTCAAGAGTAGAAATTTGAAGCATTACTGGTGGCACCTACAATGAGAAATACGTAACTGCAGTATTTAACAAGGAAGGAAAGAATAAGCAGCTGAAATCTCCTTACATTTTTGCAAACAGTGTTTAACAGTGATAGCTAGGAAATTAGGGTTTTTTTATAATTTTACTGATTTATAAGTAATCAGTACATTTCAATACATTAAAAGAGCATCCCAGGTTTCCTGCTTTTTAGCCAAGAAAAAAGATGCTGTTTTGTAGGATCCAGAAGTGTGGCATTTGATCAGAAAAGTTATCTCTTTATGGTTCAGGAGTCATGGACTAAACATACATTTCAATGTATTAATAAAAAAAAAAAAAGCTTACAATTAAATCTTCAACTCTATATATTTTTTCTCATTCTTCAAACTTCTCATTTACATAAGTGACCTAACATAGTTCACAATATTTGTTTCTTCAACAAAATACCTGCTGAAATTTTTTTTAGGGTTAATGTCTCTGTGTCAGTTGGGATGACTGGAATTAAAAATGAACTCATTTTACACTGGATCTCATACTAAATAATATTTACCATTGCATTCTATATCATGTCTGTGCTCTGAACCCTCAGCTGGCTTCTGTCAGGAGTGTTGTGACTCTGGTGGTTAACTTCATCCACAGAAAACCATGAATGTCAAATTTTCCTTAGGAAGCAAATGCTATCTGCACAAGCCCCTTTTTCAATGTGTAAGATAACTAAGCAAGAAACAAGTACTAACACCCTTCTAAGAGGTGAAGAATGGCCTCGGAATTCCTTTCCTATGAGCATTCTCAATCCTCTCTGAAGGCAAAGTGGTAATAGAAAAAAGAGGTATGTCTGAATGATGTTTTTCTTCACCCTTATGACCTTAATATTGTTCTACAGCCTGTACTGAAGCACAAGAAATGTGTGAAGGTCTTCACATACTCGCAGAATGGTTGAGGTTGTAAGGGACCATTGGAGGTCATCAAGTTCAACTTCCCCGCTCAAGCAGAGTCCCCTAGAGAATTTTACTCAGGATTGCATTCAGACATCTGAGTGCCTCTGGGGAAGGAGACTCCACAACATCTCTGAGCAGCCTGTTCTAGTGTTCTGGCTACTGCATAATAGAGAAGTTCTTCCTCATACTCAGGTGGAACTTCTGTGCATCAGTCTCTGCCTGTTGCCTCTTGTCCTATTGTTTGGCACCACAAAGCTAAACATGAGAAAGGGAGTGTAGGAAAATGTTATCAAATCTTTTACAAGATATAGGCCAAATTTTATGTTTTCCAACATAAAAAAAAGCTGAATGTTCTCAAGTTTTTTTAGTGTTGTGATAATAAACAGTGGTAATAGATAGAATAACTAGTACTGTTTGTGCATTGTACAGATTTGTTCTATCAAACCTCTAGTGTGGATATGCATTTGCATGCACGCACAAGTAGACTACAAAAATTTTATCTTAACTCTGCTTAGAGCTATATAGTGTTACACCTAGAAAATATGAGAGCTGCCAGTAGAGTGAACTGTCCCCAAAGCTGTTGGCTTTGTTGCAGAAGAAACTGGGCTTGTTTGTTTGGGTTTTTTTTTTTTGTCCAGAAAAAATAAATAGTTAATAAGTTAATAAATTAGTTAATGCTTATATAGTGTGAAGGATAAGGAGATGAGGGTTCAGAAGTAAACTGGGGAGGTATGCCATTTCATAAAGAAGCAGATGTATCTTTTGAAGTCTAATTTAATCTGAGATTTACACCATCATCCAAAACAAAATTTAAATAATATTTAATGGTTGATATAGATTGGGGTTTTTTTTTCAGCTTTTCGAAATGGTATGGAAATATGAATGGTAAAGTCTACACATAATTATATGGAATTATAATGGAATTGGGCACTACTGGAATTAGTCTTAGACTGGTGCTTTTAATGACATTTGGACAGAGCACTTCCGCAGTTACACCAAATAGCAATTATTTCTGTTTATAATGTTGAATTCTACATTTTTTTTCTATGAGGGTGTGTTTTTGAGGAAAAGCCATAAACAGAGGGATTTTATTTTAGCAATGCTTCGGTGGTTACTTAATAATTGCAACATCCAATCATAGATTAAACTTTAAACATCTTCATCATAATCAAAGGGTTATTCTTCATATTTCCAAAGGTGTCAAAGGCCTTATGTTTCCAGCTTAAGAAACTAGTTAAACAAATACCTTAGTAAATCATATTGCTTTACTAAAAGACAATAAAAATAATAATATATAAACAATACACATATAAAATTGGAAGAAATTAGCTTTAATACAAATATAATGTTAGATCTCTTCACAATATAAAAAATATAAATATTTTTTAAATGGTAGAAATAATTTTAAAGATTATATTGACTTTTAAGGCATGAAAATGGTGTTTATGAAAATTAACCAAACAGTCCTTATTCATTATGTGGACAAAATAATAATTAAGAACGAAATTTTAGAAAAAGACATATTTGGACAAATTATTTCAGCTAAATTTAAAATTGCATTGGTAACTGTATAAATAACATGGAGTTAATACTCCCAATTCACCCCAACTGCATAGAGAACATTGAATATTCTAATGCATTACTTTGAAAACAGCTGGAAATAGTACCAGCTCACATCGCTTTTTAAAATTAAAACTGGAAGACAAACTATTCTTTCTATGAATAGGTTACATTACATGTGAGATTAATATCTGTATTAACAAATTCAGGCTCCATTTGAAACCTTCCTAGAGGTGTCAGTTGTTTTACACTTAAAACTTTCAGGTATCCAAAAATGATGAACCTTCATTCCACAGTGATTTTTAGGGTAAAATTCCTCTCAGCAGATTGTAGGCATCAGTCATGTAAGCAATTGTACCTGAACCAGTCATCATAGGCTCTCCTTGGAGAGAACTCTTGGGATACAATTCATTTGACCAGCTTAAGGTTTCTTTAGTAATTTGTGTTAAATTACACCAAAGAATCACCTGCTTCTTTCCACTGACTGTGAGAGAAAGGACTGGGACACATCCTACCCTTTACTACACAGCTGTCCTTCAGAGCTTTGTCTTACATTTAAATATAATCAGCAGAGTAGATTCTGCCTGCATTCCTAAAATACCAGATTTATTGGATTATATATTTTGACATGTAACTGTTTCAACATAATTTAATTTCTCTGCGCCTGAATGACCATGAAAATACAGCAGAATCAGTTTTATCTACAGTACCTTGGATTACTGAATACTAGCCTTTCTTTTTCTACTTGGCTTGTTCAGGTTTTTCTTTCCCTTATTTTCAATAGTTGTTTTGAAATATTTACAGATACTGTAAAGTTGTTTCTATGGGTGTCTCAAATTGAAATTTTCATCACTCCAAAAGAGCAAATATATCCATAAAACCTAAAATTTATACAAAAATTGCTGAACAGGAAGATCCATGTATGTAGCTGGAACTGTGCTATATGAGCAAGCATTTGAGAGTGTGTTGTACTAAATATTGAGTTTGGGAAGGACATAGTATAACGAGAGCATGTTCCAAAGCTGCATTTACCTGGGGCTCTTCTGCATGGAAGATGTCATCACTACCTCAAAAACATACATAAAAACCCAATACAGTACTCACAGTCTGTAATTTTAAGAGCTATCTCATCTGTATCACTGACAGATGTATCAGTTTACAGAATTTTACCTCCTAACTTTATGTTGTCAGCAAAGCTAAAAAGTACGAGCAAAACTATCTCAGACTGGTAAAAACTAGTAATATATTAAAGTATTACTAGTTACAGTAAAAACTAGTTATATATATATTTATAAGAGCTGATGTGAACAGTCAGCATCAACTTGTACATATCAGGGAAATTCAATTCCTTATAGAAGCCTGAAAAATTAAAAAGAAAAAAAAAAAAAAGACTGAAATTTTAAAATGTAAGAGAAGATTTTCTTTTATGTAAATGTGAAGTTGTATTATGGCATCTACGTCACCAAAACCTAAAAACCTCAAAACCCTTAGTAAAGCACTCATTGCCTTAATAACAGAAAAAAAACAGTGGTTAATGTAATCTGACTTTCTAATGCAAATAATTTTAAACATTGTTTAGACCTACTTCCATGTTTTTACAGCAGTATGGAGGGAAATCTTCAACAAATTAAATCTAATTTCACAAATTAAACATTCATCCCTGATGGATGAGGGAAACTCTCAGGGGGAATTGGACTAAATGATCATTATAGGTCTCTTCCAATTGGACTATTCTCTATTCTATTCTCACATTATTCCCCTTTCTACTGTCTCCTCCCAACTTTTTCCATATCTGAGATTCTAAATGTATTGTCTTGGTCTGCTCTTCTGTTTTATCCATTTTATATCAAAATTATTTCAGCAAAAATCTCAATCCCAGGCTTCCAGGCACAGATAAGCCTTCATCTTTTGAAGGATTTTCTCTGGTCCTTCAAAATTTTAGGAGACTTGCTAATCATGTTCAGCTGTCCCCTAATCAGAATGAGATGTTTCAGTCTTTGTTTTACAATATATCCATTCTGTTAATATTTTCCTGGTAGGGAAATCCTGCAATATTGAGTGATTATTGACTGGAATCTATTAAAAAGCTAGTTATAGCAGATGTGGAGTGATGCATCAGATGCCAATTTGAAACAATTGTTATTACATAATTAATATTTTCATAGATAAATATATGTCTCCTCTCCAGGCTGAACTTTTAATTTCCCACCATTGCAGCTTTAATATTTTCAGTAGCACTCTCATCTTCAAGTGACATCTTTATCAAAATATTGCTAAGAGAAACTTTCAAAAAACTATTACTTAATTTACTAGCTTTCTTATTTTTTTAAAGTAAAATTGTAGAACTGACAAAGTATGTGCAGTAACTGTTGCTATGTCTGTTTGGAAAAATAATTTCATTTTGGCTGACTTTGCACCCACTTACTTCACTTACCCTAAAATTTCTTTCTGTCTTAAACAAATTATTCTCCAGAAACCAAAAACTACATGACTCAGTTTTACTCCACTTCAGACTCCTTGAAATTTGCACAGTGGCACTAGTAAATAGTTTTGGCTGAGGAACTGACAGCCTAATATCTTACTTATCTGTGAAGGATGCTTGAACTCATTTGTCTGTACAGTACATTACAGACAAAACTTTGCCAACTAAAACTGAATTTTGGTTGAGTTGCTAGCTATTCCTTTCCAATGAATAAAAAAAAGGATCCCAGATATTATAGACTGAAAAATCTATTGAATTCTTATAAAAATGTTGAGAAAGATAAAATCATATTTTGTGAGTTAGAATCTCAGCCTTCAAATAGCACTGATAGTGGCAGCTCCTCTGAACCAGATTCTTTAGAAATCCATGATGAGCTAAACCTCTTGATTCTTGATTTCCAGACAAAACTGGAAAACTGCACTACTGAAAATAATGTGTTAAAAACATAGATCCACTTTTCAGCATGTCTGTTCTTCTATGTGTTTCAGTACTTTTTTCCTAAAGTTCAGAAATTGATGAATGCAGCAACTTGTGAATACTTACAAATAGTCTAGGTATTCTGTAACATACAATAGCTAAGATTAGTGATATGTCATATGCTATTAACCAAAGTGACTAATTATTCTGAATATGTTAAGAACATATCTTTCTATAATGAAATGTATTTATTATGTAGGGTTTTTCCTTAATACCACTACTTAACAGAGGAGGTCTTTTTTTAATATGTTTTAAGTAGGACTTTCTGCATAACTGCACTTCTTTTTTTGGAGGTTGGTTTTGGTTTTTTATTGGAAACAGTGACTCTGTATTAAAGGTTGCTGTTTCCCTCTATTTTCTTCTGGCAAGCCTTTGGAGGAAGGAGATGGAGAAAAAGAACAGGCTTGGAAGGAAGCCTAAAATATACAGTGGGGAAGTGAATGGTATTGATATTTTTTCTTTCTTTTTAGCTCTGCTTCCCAACTCCTAGTATGGACAACTTCTATTATATGACAGGTACAAATCCTTTAATAAACTAAGATAATTAAGGAACCAGAATTTTAAAAAATGATATCCCCTCAGTCATGCCTGGACCCTGCTGTTATGCCTGTAGTATTAATAAACTGGATGAGGGCATATATACTCAAGCATCACCAGCAAATGGTGTCTTGTACAATATGATTTGCTAGCACACAAGCTTGTCTGCTCTCGATCCTTCAAGAGGTTCTATCAGACAATGTTTAGATGCTGTCTAGGAAATACCACTGGACAGAGACTTCTCTCTGCTGAGCAGTAAGCAAGAGGCCATCTTATGTGGGAATAAGAAATTATTTTGTCTTTGTGGGTGTGTTTGCTGCTGCCATCAGGACCAGTAGACCAGCCCTTATCCCTTTCATTTATTCATATACCTGTAGCCTCAGGCTTTGCCCTAGATGATTGGCAGCTAGATGATAGCCAAATAAAAGATCATTGCTTTAATGGTTTAATGGACCTGTTTGTTATTCTGCTAAGGTTTGCAGAAAAGCCTAAAGGAGGAAACATGATTGTCCTACCAAAGTAGGATAAACTGCTTAGTGAAATAATTGGAAAAAAGAATTAGAAAGTTAGAAAAGGCAAAAAAAAAAAAATAAGAAAAGTATTTAGAATATGCCTTTAAATAACTCCTTAAAGTCTGCTCGTGGCTGATCATGAGCATTTCCTAGTGTATATGTTAACCATAGAGACTGAGGAAATTCAGCTACAGCCCATCCCTGAGTACTGCGTTTTGGAATCAGTTCCAAGCTTTCCCAGAGACAGGACAACACTACCATTTCTCCCAAGCCTCCACATCGCTGCAGCCTTGAGCAATTTTATTTCCATCTGGTACAAATGCATCCTCTCTTTCTTCTTTTTTTTCTTTGTCTTCTGCTGTTATTCTCAGCCTGATGTATCTGCTGTTCAGAGCAAATCCATCAAGTAGACCTCATTGCTCTTTCAGGTAGGTTGTTTGATTCCTACTGTATTATTTATTCACATGTTTCTTCCACCTTAAATGATCTTCTAGTTAACAAACTGTTTGCAAAACTCATATAATGATTTATGGATATTCTTAAAGAAGTATTTTTATATATGTATGCATATATCTATATCTATATATATCTGAATATACACCCCCCCCCCCAGAAATTGCCATTCCTAAACTTCTCTTTAAATCTTCACAGCATAAACTATGATGATGGTGTGCCAAGCAAGGGGTCTTACTGAATACACCACAGTTTCTTCTCTCCTCATCCAAAGAGCTATAATTTCTGTCATCCAACTAGAAAGCAGCTGGATCATACACTTGGATCCACTAGCTGAAAAATCTTCTCGGGTTCCTCAATTTAGGCAGGTTCTTATTAATGCAAATTATATTAACAGTATAGATGAAAAATCGGACATGTTAGAATCTGACATGTTTTGCCTTTTCCTGCATATCTGTTGTAATTTAATGGTAATCTTTTGGTATTGTGGTAACAGATGATTAAAATTACAGTATAAACATTAGTTTTAATACTACTTACTAAAATTTAACAACTCTAATGTTGTTAAGGTTTTTCAATGAGCACAAGAACTAAAGAAATCTGAAAAAAGAAATCTGTTCATCTTTATTTGACACCTAAATGCTTTGAGTTTGTTGAAACTATCTTTTAAAGCAAGTGGTTAAGTTTCCTGGATATTCAATAGTTAGACTTTGTTTCTCAAGAGGGTGATTTTGCCTCATTCAGTTTAACAAGCAAAGTTAAGCTAATTGGATATCCTTATGGTAGCTTAAAAAAACTAGTCTTCATCATTGACTCTATAAGGAACTCAGGTATTGTGAGAGCAGTTCTGTAGCTTCCAGGATGGGAATAATCATACCTGATTTAAACTGTTTAAAATCAGATTGTCTAGTCTAACCTTTTTGCATACATTTCAACTGTCATCAACAGCAAAGATCTTTTCTATCACAATTTATCTCAATCTTAGCACAATTTATCTCATTCTCTGGAGATGTCTGTTAGCTCCACTGACCATAGATATCCTATTGTGAAATTAAAAAAAAAAAAAACTTCAGGCAATGAGTTCAAACACTGGATAAATACTTAAAATACTTAATTCTTTGCTGTCTGGAAGTGCCTCAGATTTACAACTTATTTTCGCCTAGCCAAAGCCACCATATAAGTTGGGGATGCAACTATAGACATTAAAATTGTTAAACGAGCACCAGAATAAATGAAAATCTAAAGCTGAACTCTGTCCATCTTTATCAGATACCTTACACCTAGGTTTCGTGTTTTTGTAGAAGCAGACCTTCTCAGTAAAGTACCTAAGTTTCCTGGAGAGTGAACAGTGCTATTAGTCAGGGCTAGTCCTTAGCCACGTTTCATTCAACACTACAGACATAGCCAGTACGACTAGTCTGGGTAAATAACTCTCAGATGGCCACTGTTGATGAGGTAACTCTTACCTAAGCTGTAGGTGGGAACAAGATATCCAAGTCAGGTAAATTGAATTCTTGTACTGACAAGTTCATAGCAGGCAGTGAATTGCCCTACCAAAGCTGCTTATTTGGTTTGATTTGTTTTTACAGCTTTTCCCCCTCTGCAGTCCCTTGCCTTTATGGTGGGCGAAATTCATGCTGAAGATTTTCTTTTGTGTATATTAATAGGGTCTTCTCTTCCCAAGTACCAATTTTTATGAAAACTCCAAGAGTTTACATATCTTTGGTACTCCCAGCTCTCTGTCAGAAGTAACTAATCAAGCAGAAAGAGACTGAAATTAAGTTAGTAGCTCATACATACCATTCGCACACAGCCAGTGTTGCCACAGGAGTCTTGTTTCCCTAGGGAATCATCTGAAGATGTTTCACTAATGATCAATAAAGGCAAAGACAAATTAATGTCTTGTCTCTGGTTTTGGGACAAGAATTTGAGATATTTGTAAAAAAATAAGTGGTCTTCCCATATGCCTTAAGCTTTTATGAGAATGCATGCACAGTTGGCCTGATAGCAATTTATCATTGCACATCATGCTAGCTTACTTACACCAATATTTTTATAAACCAGGTTTATTAGGAAATAATTTAATAAGAAAAAATATCGGAATAATAAAGCATGTTAAGCATACAGAAAGACATCAGACATAATGTAATATTTTTTTCCAAAAATTATCATCACCCACCTCCATCCTTAGTCATTGGAGTGGTCTTTCTGAATGTCTACATATATTCTCTTAGGCTGACTGTTTGCAAACTGATATAAGTGAGAGCCTGACAGGGTAATAACAGACTCAAATAGCAGTATATTTTTCCCAAGAGTTGCAGCAAAACGAAAGCTTCATAAGTATAGTTGTTTAATGTATCAAAAATACACAAAAGCTCTGAAATGTGCTTTTCTCCTAGCTTATCATGCTGTGAGGTTACTGACTGTCTTTGAGACCTTTCAACTTCAGCTAGTGTCATTTATACCATTTCATAAGACCAAAGGCCAAAACTGTTGTAACAAGCTGGAAGCAGCAATACCCTAACATAAACAGAAAGGAAAATAATTTTTTTGTTTCTGCTCCTTGCCATAAAACTTCTGTCTAAACTAATTCATTTTAAATTCTCTTGCCTTCAATTTCACGGTTTCTTCTATGCTGTCCTTTAAGTCTTGAAGAACATAATATATATCACTGAAATATTTCAGTGAGACAACCTGTTATCCCTTTTGGCAGAAATTCATGTTATAATCAAATTTAAAATAAGATGCACACCAATTTAAAATTTCATCTTTAAACTGGACAGCTGGGAAATTTTCTGTTTGGACTGCATTATCTTTCTAATTGAACTGCTTTTTGAGCAATGCAGATTGTGGTGAAAGGTGCCCTCTAGCAAGATGGCATTTCTAATCGACTCATCTGAACTGTAACATTATTGCTGCCTTTCATTTGATTGTGTCATGATGAGTACATCATGATGCCTGTGATCTTTAGGGAAGGTGGATCACCTCCCTAAATTTAGGATGTTATGAATTATGGGCTGCAAAACTGTCCTTTGCATGCAAACAACCAAGTGAATTTCTTCCTGACATGGTCTGTTACTACAAAGACATTAGAGATGCTATTTTAAGTCACATGTGCAAGCTGCCTGGAGACTATAATCAGGTTGACTAATCAGGTGGCATGGCAAATTTGGCCTGTCATATGGTACATTGAATCCACTGTCTTTGTATTCAACTCTAATATTTTTTACTTACTGAGAAAATAAAATCTCCTTTCTCTTCTCTTTAAACTCAACTCATCCAGAAAAGTGGGTATACAGTTGCACTAGACTAATTAGTTATGTGTAAGCCTCAGATATAGGGTGAAACCTTGGGGTTTTAGCCTATATAATAACTAGGGGCTCTTATAAGATTTATAATACTGCATCTGCTCTTGTTTCAGAGCCTTGATTAAAGACAGAATGAAGTCTGTGTTGCTAATGGTTTGTCGGTTTGTGGCTCATTTGCTAGTTCTTCCTTTCCAAAATATTGCTTGCATAATTTGTAGTCCATGATTATGCAGAAACAAAATCACAGATGTTTGTATTACTGAGGTTTCCCTCTTCTAACTGCATACTCTCTTAAGCACATCCTGTGAAAAATCTATGTCTTGCCCATTCATTTCGTAATCACATAAGAGATCTTCTAGAAGCAGCATTTTATGGGTTTTTTTTAATGATTCTCCTCAATCTCTTTGCCTTCCATTCTTCATTTCTTTCTTTCCTGCATGTTCCCTATCTCATTGGCATGCCTGACTTTTGGCAATATTGTCAAGACATCCATCCACTCCTGTTGTTGTGCTTCAGATTCATTAAACAATCACTGGAGTGATTATCCAGTGGCCAAACCTCAGTTGGATGTTCTTCACAAGGTCAAACTAGTCTCCGGTGGCACAGTCATACCAATGGTAGAAACTTTGGAACAAAAAAATATTTGTTGTCTTTCTCCAAAAATACAATACAAAGACGTGAAATTTGGTTTGCCTTCCATCTAATCAAAATACTTCTGTAGAGAAAGGGGGTTGGGAAGGATAATCAACAGGAAGATCGAATTAAGAAATCTAACTGTAGTTGTCCAAATCATAGGTGGCCTATATTTTTCATCTAGGCTTCTTACTGTAGAAAAATAGAAATGTAAGGATTATGCATGCCAGTTGTCCTTAGCAGACAGGAGTCATTCTTTTGAAAGACCATGCATCATTGCCTATAAAGGGAACCACCTTATAATTCTAATGCATCTGCAATGTTAAAAGGATGTTCTGCTTCAAGATCTAGTGGAGGAATGGCTAGCTATTCTAGACATCTACAAACCTTGGAAAAAAAAAAGTAACAGGAAGGCATTTCAAGTGACAATGAAGATACAAAGGAAGATTGTTTTATAATAATTTCAGAATTTATGTATCTCTTACAGAGTTTGGAAAGCATATTTCATCATTTCCAAAAACTGGCTAAATAATAGAGCAACTGCTATGCCAACAAGAGGCTGTTGCATTATTCAAGGAGCTTAAGATAATACTGAGTGTGTTTAATCATAGTTTTCTCATAATTTTTTGCTTTCTAAAGAATAGATGTATACTCTTAAATATTGACATAAATACTGTTGCTCCATATAAATGTTGCTGTTCTCTCCATTAAGGTGCTGTTGTTCTCTTTGGTTTCAAAATAATCTTAAAGTACATTTTCTTTCCCTAGACACGAGAGCATAGGTGAAAGCAAGAATTCAAAGGAAGTAGAACTGTGAGTGAAAGGACAAACTTGTTGGTACCATAGCTACCCTAATCTGATACTAAGATTGCAGGTTGGTAACAAGTGAAATATTTCATAATACAGTCCATGATAATTATAAAGAAAATGTCTTCCTTTTATGAAAGTCAGGTTCCAAACCACTGTCATTTTTTTAGAACAATTACTATCAAGTTATATCTAATCACATCTTCACGATCATTCAAGTTACAAAGCTACATATTTCCTTGCTTTAAGTGGACTTATTTGCTCACATCAAAGTTCTCCACAACTGATCATAAAATGAACAATGGTAAGGCACTAGAATGTCATTATTTCTGCCTCTGCTCTGTTTCTAGAAATGAACCTTTAAACTCTTTATCTTCTTTCTAGAGAAACATGCTTTCTGAGTAGTCCCAGACGGAAACTGTGCAGGTATACTTTGACACAATTCAATATTCTTCTTTGAACTTTTAAAGTTATACCATTTTCTCACTTCAGTTTGAAGCTCTTCAAAATTCTTCTATTTGCAGACAATAAATACACCAACATAGCAGTAACATCCCTTTTGTTTCAAACTAATAATTCTGTTGTTCCAAACTCTAGAGACATAAAACCCCAAGAAAGATTGAATGAGATGTGAATGTAGACACTAAGGAACTTGGAAGTTGGATGTTTCAACAGAGTTTAGATCAAGAATGGTGTGTATATGCAAAAGCATAGAAGACTGTCATTCAACAGGTTTCTTGAAGAGTTTGATGATTCATCAATTATTGTGAATGTTAACCTTTGGGGTAACAAAGGGTGATCAAAGGTATTTGTGGGTTGCAAGACTTCTTTGGATTAGATCTTGGTGGCTGATGTGCAGATGAAGGTGTTGCATCCTGGGATTGGGTTTTAGGGGTTCTTATTTGTGTTAGCTAGTCGAGTCCTGTGTACCCCCGCGTTTCCCCTGTGTTGTTTCCCCCCCACCGCGGTTTCTGGCCCCATGCTGCCCGCTGCCGGATCTTCCCCCTCTGCCGCTCCTGTAACTACCCCCCCGTCTGGCCCCGGGAAACCTTGTGCCTGCCACCCCAATCCACACGATCCCGCTCAGCCCAAGGCTCGGTGCCCACCCCTGCGGGGTTCTCTGGTTGGTCGCTGTTGCTGGCGTCACCGCCACGGCAGCCACCCCTATTGGGCGTCAGGCCGTGGATCCTCTCGCCTCGCCCCTCCATAAAATCCTACCCCACCGGCACCCAGGCACCATTTTCTCCCATGCGAGTGCCGGGAGCAGTCGCGTCTTTCCATCGAACCACGCCACGTGACCAATAAACCGTTCCTGCCAAGCACGGAGTAAATGGACAAATTCCTTACCTCTTTACCGGATCCCTAGCGCACGGTAACAGAGGCTGGCCAGCCCACGCACCCGAGACACGGAGCCGCGTCCGGGAACCCGCGGCAGAAAACCCTGGCAGCACGTGGAAGCTACGTCACAGCCGGGCTCCCAAGAGCCGCGTGCAGCCGGGGAGAGCAAAAACCCACGCCACATGAAGGCATGCTATTTTGAGTGGAAAACAAAATGAGATATTTGCTAGCACATAGTAAATACAACTCAGGTAGTTTTAGGTATCTGCAATACCTAAGCTTGAGCTAGTTGGGGTAGACTTCATTTATATGTGGAGGAAAGGAAAAGGCACTTTTACAAACTTATTACAGACTTCGGTATGTAAAAAGTCCATAGTACAAGGAACTGTTTTCTACAGTGTAAAATAGGAAGGCCAGATGACTACATCAAGTCAAAATGTACAAGAGTCCTACAGTTTACATATGTGTATTTACTAAGCAACTATTTCTATTTACCAGCAACATTGTTTAACTTGACTTCATCTATGGCCAAAAAAGGTCTTGACTTCTATTGGCTGACTACCTCTCAATAACTAAGCACTGAAATTATTTCTCAGTATCTGATTAGGAAATAAGTTGGAATTCACATTAACTCGTCAGCTATTTTTTGGTTCAGGAAACATGTAATAGAGTTTTTGTTTTACTTTAGCTTTTTTGTTTGTTCTCTTTTTTTATCTAGTTTGTGGTATGAACATGGGTAGAGAGTTCATATTAAAAAACCAACATATTCAGCATGTTTACATAACTTAAATTCATTAAAATATTAGAATGTAGAGATAAACCAAACAGATTTTAAAGAAAACTTAAGGTAAGTTCCACATAGGGTGGAAAAACACCAGGACAAAAATACTGAAATTTACAATAAACAACCAAAGGAACCCTTCTGTAAAAAAGACAAACTACACTGCTTCCCAACTGGTGCAGTAGCATAAAAAATAGGCAGAATAGAAGCCATTGAGTATTCAAGATCCACATCTAGAAAGTAATTTTATAGGGCAAAACTTAATGTCTTCCTGTCTAACTATTAAATGTGTGAAACAGTTTTGAATATACTAAGCCACGCTACTTTGATGTTGATCAGTTTGACCTAGAGTCCTATGAATGAGTTAAACTATCTTCTACACTAAAGGGACATTTTGACAACAGAAGTGGAGGTGTGTCATACCAGAACCATTCAATTATGTAATAGTTCTTTTCTTTTTCCTTCCTTTTTTACTATTTTTCCTCTCCAGAAAGCTGAGAATTAGATTTTTAAACTTAAGAACACAAGTCTCTCACTCTGTCTAGTCTCTCACCACTGACTAGTGGTGTAGGAACTTAGCACTAGCAAAAGGCAGGACCCAGCACCCACACAGAATAATAAAAATCATGCTCATAATTACTCCTGTTTAATGCAATGTCATCTATCTATGTGTGTGCTCTTCTGGCATGTAGCTGTGGAGATGCTTTGAATCTCAAATGGCTGTAGACAAGATGGGCGACTGAAGATTTCAGTATTTTCAGGTTTCAGAACCTGAAAACTGAACTTCAGCAAGATACATCTGGCAGCAAAAAATGAAGATGTATTTTTGCATTTCACCTTTATCTCTGATGGTGCTTGCAACACTCTATTTTATTATGTCTTGTTCCAAGCCGATAAAGACAGGATATCCTTTCTGTGAAGCTTGGCCCTGAGAGGCCCCACATTGTCTTTTGTACCAAACTAAAATGTAACATGCCAACAGCTAACAATAACATAGTACATGATACACATACTTATAACCAACTGGACACTAACCATGCTAACATTGCAGCACAGTGGTCATTATTAAGAGCCCTCCAGAATTACACACTTGCTGTAACCTGGAGAGGTTAAGCTGTGGTGTACTGAGGCTGTGCAGTCTCACACACTCTGAAACTTTAAGGCCTATTTCATTCTTCCACTTACCCATCCACAGGTAGAGATGACTTTTCCTTTCCATTTCTGTTGAACAAATATCAAGACAAGACAAAACATTCTTTCTAAGTGCTATTCGACAAAATGAATGTTAAATATGGACTATAATTTGGTTTGCCATCATTTTTTACTAAGTACTTGAATAATGATCCCATTGTATTATATAAGGTAAATGTAGACCCATGCTTGCGTATGTAAACTTATATTTCAAATCAAAGAAAATTCATTAAATCACAATCAAACAGTGTCAGGCAACTATAAAAACAGACCAGACACATAATCACCTATTTCATTTCTAGTTGAGCTACTGTTTGAAAATGAGAAAGTCTAGAACAAACAAAATAGTCAGATTTCTATTATATTTTAAGAAACATAGAAACACTTATGCTTTGAGAGCATTTTTCCCCTGTCATCTATGCATATTCTTTCACTTCATTTCACTTTTATGTGGCCTTTACATTCTGTATTTATAACTATGAATAAATAAACTCCATATTCTCAGAATATAGCAAAACATTTGCTAGATCTTCTTTGCCAATGGTAGTATTGTTTTCTGATTAATGTTGGTTAATAGCACATTTTCCTCCATAAATAAAGAAATAGAAGCAGTTACAGGCATGACATAAAAACGAAATTTCCTTCCTATTTGTGCTTACAGATGTTCAGGTGTTGTTAATATTGACACATAAACTGTGTGTTCCATTTCATCCATAAAAAATGAACCAATTTCAAAACATTCCTGGAGTCATCCAACAGCAACTTAGAGAACTGCACACATTTTCATATCATATCAGTATTTAGGCATCTAAATTATGCCTTCAGTTTCTCAGCTTTTCCTAGCTGAATATGTGAATCTTGCTGCTTGCCTTGGATTTTCACTGGATGTCTTTGCACAGAAACAGTGTCTGGGTGCCAGTCAGGATACCTATATTGCTAGAAGTAATTTTATAGCATAGGTTAGCATTGCAAGGATTTATATATAGCATCCAGTATATAATAGTATACAATACTTGAGATATTTTTTTATTCTCTATCCATTTCCAGCTAGATATGTATGTATAAAAAGAGTATTCAAGCAGGGTGTCCAGCATGTCTGGAAAACTCGGTCCTTAATGCCAGTTTGCCTTATCATAAGCAGCAGCCTTCTCCTATTTTTCCATTTTCTGGATTTAAACATTTTGAACTATTACCAAATATGCATAGATATCTATTAAATAATCATTTATAAGAAATGAGATATCAATAGCAAATTAAAGATAAAGACTCAGAAAGATGAAACATCAGTCAAAACCTAAAATTGTACTGAAAACCTAATTTATTAAAAAAATCAAAACGCAGAATCAAAATACAGCCCCACTGAACCAAACTGAAACACTGATTCAAAGTAATATGAAATAATGTAATTTTCTTATTTACATTCACTTTTACAGCATCCACAGCTTCCAGTTCTACTCTGCATCCAAGAAGATGAAAACTTCTTTTAAAAGAAAGTTGAACTATCATGTCATTGAAGAGGCACCTAAAAAAATCCCACAAAAATTGTCTGTATTTGGTAAGACATGGAATCACATAATGAGATAGCACACTGTATAAAGTTGAAATTCAACTCTACTTAGCAACAATTCATAACCAGTGAACAGTTAATTTTCAAAATTATGAACTGTGAATACAATCAATTTGGAGAAAAGTCCTAAGTAAGGTCATACAGCAATTTTCATTCATTTCAAGGAAGCAGATAAATTAGAGATTATTGTGTGAAAGAAGATGTAGGAACAAGAAAATTTTACACGTGGGAAATTAAAATAGTTAATATTATTAAAATATTTGAAAATTTAGCATTGGAAACCTTGAGAAGTACAGACTTGTTTAGAATAAAATATTTAGGGATTTCAATAAACAAGTTCAAGATAACAGGAAAAGTAGTAACATCAACAAGAAGGGCTAAATAATGGAGATAATGGATACATTTTATAAATGTAATGAAAGATGACAAAAGTAAAAGGATATAATAGATAATTCTGTTTACTGACTTTTAAGGTCAGGAACTTGTTTTTAATCTCCATGCTTGCAATTAATTGTATCACTGATTTGTTCTGCAGAAGACTTCATGTAAAACAATGGGGAAACAGATGCTGGCTTTGAACTCAAGCAGAGTATCAAGCCAGAATGTGAAAAAAAGGCTCTTGTTTGAAAGTCAAAACATTTGAATTAAGAAGACAAAAATACATTTAACTATTTGAATATTAACTTTGTTACAAAAATTTATATATGTGAAAAGAAAAAAAACCCAGCACTTTCTAGGTTAAAATGATATTAAATAGAACACTATCATAATATGATTCCTGATGTCTTTAAGACATATGTGCATACTCACATACATAATTTCTCAAATATACTATAATTTGGGATTTGTTTTCCATAAAGCTACAGCATGATTATTTGAAAAAAATCCAGCATTTTTTTTTTGTTTTGTTTTGTTTTTTTTTTTTTTTCCCAGAGAAGAGCAATAGAGATTAATGTCCTAGTGGATGCAAAAGTCTATGTTTATTTTTAATTTTTATTATATATATTTGTGTTAGAACCTATAAATGCTGTCATTCTGGATCATTTGATGCATCTAGCTCAGTCTATTTGCCTATGTTAGTTGACAACAGATGTTATTTCATTTTGTAACAGATGTTGTATTTACTGTAAAGTACAAGTGAAGAAATCATAAAAACAGAAAGAGAAGGTAGAATCCACCATTCCCAAAGATAACTTCTTGAGATGGACAGGTCTGAACAACAGCACATGGCAGCAAGGACATTTAGCTCTCTGTTGTGGATGTCTTTACAGCTCTGTTGCTCAGTTCTGGCCTGACATTCTAATCTTGCTTTCTTATCTGGTCACTTCTGCTGTTTAAATCATATTGTCCTGTAGTGGGGGATTTTTGACAGGATCATCCTATCTCATTGTTGTACTACCTTCTTACTAGAATCAAGAACTTACAAACGTAATGAAACTCACTGCAAAGTCCAGTTAATTAAGTTTTGTGCTGGGTTTTTGGTGTAGTTTTCTTTGTTGTTTTCATATGTATAAACAAATAAATAAATGTTGTTAAAAAAAAAACCAAAAAACTGTAATTAAGTGAAAAATTTCTGGAAGACAGATTTCAACAGAGTTTTCCAAAGAACTGTCTCCTCATTTCTCCTCTCCCTTCAAATCAGCATGTTGGAAGTATGCATGTACTGTAGTAATGAGGAGTTAATTTACAGCTTCTTCATTCCTTATTTGGAGAAATCCATATGAAGAGGGGAAACTATTTTTGCTCTAGGAACATATGGAAAGAAACAGGGGAATTCACATCTTACATTATCCATAATCTTCAAAATCAGAATAAAGACAATGATATTAAAGATGAACTAACTGAACACCTTTGTATTTTTTTAAAGTATTAATAAATATCATCACATTTCTCCCACTGTTCTATTTCTCCTTATTATTATGATTGCATCCACAACATTCTTATTCTCTTCTGTTCTCTATGAAAGTTGATTCCTTAGTTTGATGGACCATAAGGTCTTGGGTTGTAATTCACTTTATATTGTCAGTATCGGTTTGACTACACCCTCTTCTATTCTGCAATGAATTTGTTTTTATCCTCAGTCTTGCATTTGTTGGATCAAGTTGCTAGCTACCATAAGGTGTCAAAATCTACTAAAATTATGTTACTGATAAATCTGTCTCATGTTTACTGGCCAGAAAAAGCTATTGAGAAGAATCAATATTATGTTAAATATTTTGCTTAGATATTGGGCTGCAGAAAAAGACAGAGTAGAGCAGAGTAGTGCAACTTTTTTTCCTCTTTTAGTAAAGCACTATCTTAAAATGGTTTAGCTTACAAATTAAAAAAAAATTAATAATTTGTACATATTGTAAAAGCTCATTATTTCATATTGCTTATCTTTCTTATTCACAAGAGCTTGAGTCTGATGTTCTCATTTTAGAACTCCTAGAATACTTCTTCCCTGTTGTGATAAAAAGTAAACCTTTTTGTAGATGCCACAATGGCATAGATACATTGCAACCCCCAAAATATCCAATTTAAAATGAAAGACTTTAAGTGAAGATTACTTTTAAGCTATTAATATTGCTTGTCTGCTGATCAGATGAGATTACTGGAAGGATGTTGACAGGTGTAACTGACCAAAGCTGAAATTGTTTTGTAAAAATAAAAGGTATAGGTAGTTTCCTGTGCTGCATTCATCAGAGAAAAATGATACAATATCTAAGGAAATATTCATCTATCTAACACAAGTATCACTGCAGATTTTTTGTCACGAATATTAGTTGACCGGTAACATATGCGTATGTGCGTTATGAAAATAAATTTATATATATTTTTTTTTTTAACACTACAGCAAAACATCATTTTCAGTCTTAGAGACTGAAAGACACAATAAAGCATGCTGCTAATATCAGTTTGCAAATACAGCTATACAATAAATATTTGAAGTACATTTCTGAAATTCATAACAACAAAGTAAAATGCCATGGTCAAAATGTTGCACTCATATTTCTGATTTGTTCTTATTTGAGCACATAGGAAGGCAATGAGTGTATTAAAACCCCAGCAGGAGCAATCAGGGCATTTAGCATCTTGCAAGTTACTGGTGCTCAGCAGTTTTAGGGGAAACAAAAAAAGCGTTTTGCAAGTGCATCCACAGGGTACTACGCTGTAGGTGGTGCTCTGATACCTAAAGTAGCTTTTGTGTACCAGAAACGTGTTCATGCTAATTACAGCCTGAGAAGTCTTCTTGAGGGAAGAACCTAGAGAGTGATGCAGATGGAAAAAAGAGATGATGGAATAAAACAAAATGAAAAAATATTTTGAAGATAAGCAGAAAAAGTATACATTTGACATTTTTCTTAAAAATATTTTCATTAAAACAATTTTTATCTTACAAAGTGGAACAAGATTTGCTCATTTTGATTAATTTTCTGGGTTTTTTTTTTCTTAAAAAGAAATAAGTAGGCTAAGATTTTTTTTTTGGACAATCAGCATTTCATCAGAGCTAAAAATAGAGATTATAATATTGTTTGCTCATGTAGGGAAATGGTGCAGCTGAGGTCAAAAATAGCTTCTTTACCCTTGCTCCAAAAGGAACATGACTAAGCTTACTTAATGTGTAATTCTGCAAAACATTTTTAAACATATATCTAACAGTCATAACTGTTATGTCTCTTAATGATTACAATGAATTCTTAGAGAAGAATGGGGTATTTTTATTTGTTTTTCTTAATAAAATTCCTATTTTACCTCTTCTTTTGGCTTGTATTTGTTCCATTCCAATCATAATAATAAGTCAAAATATTACGAATTATTTGGCATATCAACAAAATTATTTAGCATATTTTTAATTTTTAGTGTATCATTTGATGGCAAAAAAATTCATTTGCTTCACTGTTCAATGTCTACTTTTTTTTTTTTTTCATTTTAATAAATCTGAGGCCATATTCCATTGATTGAACTTAGTATTATTGCCAGGTTTTTTTCATTTCATTCAAAATGACCAATCAACTAGCTGAAACTGCAACAGATTTTTTATTTTGAAAAGTATTAGATATTTATTTTTACACACACACACCTGAATTATCAGTAATTATCAGTGTTGAATTATCAGTACAACACTGATAATTCAACACTACTGGCTTCAATTTTTAAATTGTCAGTTAAAATTAAGAGTTGTAATGTATTGTTGTGCAAGTCCTTAACTTCACACTCAAACTTGCGTAGAATAAGTAAACTAAAATTTATACACTATGTAACTTCATTCACATGCTTTCCTTCATTTTGGGAAATCTATCACTTAAATTATATGTAGTTAATTTATCCTAAATAAAAAGATGAAGATAGCAAATGCTAACCAAAATGGTTTTGGTTTTTGTTTTTTTACATCCTAATGTAGCAGCTTCTGAACACTGAAATAGTATGAAAGGATGCTGTTTGTTTATGGCCATGAAGAAATAAGGAGCTTTTACAAATTAAACTCATTTAACAGCTCTATTGATGATGAAAATAGAACTAAGAAAAGTATACCACAATCTTTCATGGACACTCTTTTTCTCCCCTTAGGTTTAATGAGTAAGGACTAATCAAACAGATTTTTTTTAATCAGTAGACTAGATATGACATGGATTAAATGCAAGGAGCAGATCCACTGAATAAGCAGAGTCTATTTCTACAAGCATACTTCACACTATAAACACACTTGATCAGCTTCAATTCTATTATAACAAGAACTCCTTAACTGGATTTATTTAATTAGAAAAAACTAGGGGCTCTCTCATTGTCTTTACAGATACGCGTAACATTTAAAAGCAAAAGTTAAGTTTATTTTAAAAAGATATTACTTTCAAGAGCATTTGAAGGAGTCTCTTAATGCAAAACAGTTAGCACATTTGAATAAACAAAGTTATTTTTAAAATTAATTCCTATTGTAGCTTAATAAAAAGTTATCTCTCCTCTGAATATGAAAGTTGTGATCCTGTATTTTTAGTTTTCAAATAGTATTGTCATATCCTCCAGAACGGCATTTGTTCATGATATTTTTATATCTATATTTTCATTCACTCATTACATTTGCATTTGTCATTGTTTCTATATTTTGCTATTTTCATATAAATATATGAAATTTTAAAAAGTGTGGATTTATTTCATTTTGAAAAACCAGTATTAATTTTTTTCAAATTGACTCTGCTAATGAACACTGTATGTCAAGGGCATGAAAGTGACTTGTAGTATATGAAAACTCACCAAATGTGGCATTTGTTTTGCTGTAGTTCAATATTTTAAGTTCCAATACTACATTTTACCCCAGCTCTTGAACACACTATATTCAGTTAAAATAAATCTCTGTTCATGAAAGATTCTAGATTTGCTTCAAAGCAGTTGCAGACAGTACTGCAAAAACACAGCTGAGATATGCACAACTGGAAAAGATTTAAGAAGCTGATGAAAAGGTGATGAAATTTGTCTAAATGTATTGAAATCATATCTTTATTTGCATCTGATATGTATGTACCTATCTGCACAAAAAGACTGCATGTCTAAAGTATGTGTCACAGATGGTGGTCAAACTAATTAATCAAAGGTCCTGACAAAGAACTATTTTTTCTTCTTTTTCCCCACTCTGTTACTACTCTGCTACTGACCACGTCACTCTTGTCCAAGTCTCCATTTCTGGAAGAAATTAAATTTTCTTTCCTACTGATGGAGTATGAATTGTAGAATAGGAGACACAGGGAATGGTGGGTTTTGCTGTCAGTGCAGTGACAGCATCTATTATATTATCTCACTTCTAAATCTCTCAGTAGCCTCTCTACCACTTTGAGTAGGAGAAAAAAACACAATGAATAATTACAAAATTCAGCTAAATGTTGTCTACTCTATACTTACTGTGTGCTATGGGCTAGTCAGAAATAGATTCCAAGCAACAGAGCTCTCTCCATCAGTCAGGTGCACTGACTGATACAGACATCTTCTTGCTAGCAACATCTAGTGAAAAAAACCGTTAGAATAATGGAAATATTTTTTGGTCATTGCTTGCAGACATCTAAAATGGGAGGTAAGCAATTTAGTAATTCCTCTTAAAAAATGTGCTATCACTTTTCTGGAACCAGTGTATTCAACCCAGCTTGCAGCTGTTGAAAATTCTCACAGGTTGCTGACCTGACAAAGGATTTTAATAAATGTACACATTGATGTCACCAAGAACCACTAGTCTCACTGATACAAAGCTGTGGAGAAAGATAAAATCTTGGCCAAATATTCTATAGTAGACTAGGGCAGGTTGAATGCTTATGACATCATTAGCATTTTTATTGGTGGATACATGCATTGACACATATGTTTATTTTTGTACAGTATTTTCAGCACAGTCTCACAATGAAGGGTCACTGTGTTCTTCACTACATACATATGAACAGCCATATACTTGAATTCAGTGACTTTTCTCACTAATAAGAAAGAATGCTTTTCAAAAGTCTGCACACAGCTAGCTTACTTGCCCAGATAAGGTTGGGGAAAAATAAAACTATTATATTTTCTTGTGATAAAGTAAGTGGTTTGAGCTAAAGCTACATTAAATGGATGGCAAATAAATACCTTGACTAATGTCTTAAAATTATTTAAAATGAGAAAAGTATGTATATCGTTTTCATCTATTTTTTTTTTCACAGTTCCTCACCTTAAAAGAAGGGATGGTTGCTCCACAAAGCTTTGTAAGAGCTGAGGACAGCACTGGAGAGGAAAAGAAGGACTGAATGTTTGCAGAAGTGCTAAATAAAGGTGGGGGGCCTTTATTATGTAGAGCAGACAGCTCACAGAGGCTGGAGAGCTTCATTCTCCCTTGGGATGAGGACACACTGGGTGTACCCAGATCAAGATACACTCCTAATGAGAGGTTGTCAAAGGATATCTTTGATGTGTAACACTCACTGTCAATAGATATGCTGATTGTAAATGGAACTATAATGTTTATTACTATACATTGTCCATAAATACTTATTTCTCAAGAATCTCAGTCCAACGTGCATCCCAAATAATCAGGGCTCTGACTGGACAGCAGGGTTTATGTTTGGTCAAAAAAGCTGCCAAATGCTTCAAATGCCTCAGCTCCTCTGAGGTATTACTTTGATCCTGGTGCCAGGGTGGTCCTTTACACACTGATTTATTTCAGAGTCAAAGGCAAAAGATCTAAAGTACAGTTTATCATCAGTACTTCAGATTCTGGGGACAGACAGAGGTATAAATTTCTTAAGTACAAATATCAAGAGTTTACAAATATTATTCTGAAGAACATCTATAATAATATCTACAGGCATTACTGTAACATTCAAAAGGTCCCACTGTGCCTTGGTATTCAGCTCACGCTCTCATATAAAAAGTCTCTCCAATTCCCAGTTTTTTCACCACTCATCATTTTCTCTTCATTACTCAACAATTCCCTCTTCCATAATTCTCTTTCTCCCTTAGTCTATTAATTGCCATATTCCCAAATCCCTGCAGTACATATGTTGTCTCAGTCCTTCCCTCTACCATAGTCATCCTTTTCCACACCTCCATTGTTAATCTTGATTTTCTAATTAATCTAGAAGACAGCTTGCTGTATTTGAGCATTTGAGTTAGCTAGCCCAGGTACATCCCTAAAAGATAGCCATGTCTCTATAACCACATGCATTTCACTAACTCTCTTACACACCTGTGAAGGTGTGTATAATTATATCACATAATTATTTCCGTTAACATGCCAGGATTCATTCCTACACAACAGCTGAAAATCTCCCCATTGAGTGTGGAGAGGGCATTTTGGGGAAGGGTACAACAGCCACTTTGCTTTATCTCTCCTGGCATGTTCATTTATTTAGCTCAATAAAGCCACTGTGAGGCTTGAAACCATGTTCTTAGTAATCCTGAATGTTTGTGAAGCAAAACAAGAAGTATCTGCTTTTTGCATGGATGCAAGGGAACAGAAGACAAGAATTACATCTATCAGTACCTAGAAAGGCTGAAGTGTGGACTGACTTATTGAACATTTATAAAAACTGTGTCAGAGCACAACTTCATCCTGGAGAGATCCTGTCCAAATCGCTCTCAACCTCTTCTCTCCCCTCTTTTCAGAGTCTGCTCTTAAGCATCTTTTTCTTACTTTCCAAATCCCTTCTAACCATGCTGACACCTGTGCTTTTCCCCTCCTCCTCCCCCAACAATATTTTTAGATCCAGTTTGGTCTGAAGTAAATCCTTTGGCTTCTATTCTCCAGCTGTTCAGCGTTTTTCATGATACCTCCCTCTAGACTGTGTTGAACACAGGTAAGATACTTTTCTCTTAAGAACTGAGAAAAGGAAAGGCAGTGAGTAGGTTGAAACAGTAAACAAGAGAGAGCGTTTCAACGCTCAAGCCAAGAAAGAAAGCTTGTGAGACAGAGGACAGAATAGTTGAAGATGAGGCAGTGTATCGTCAGTCTTTCTCTCCCCGACGTTTGCTTCCTGTAGCTGGATCACAGTAACAGAAACATCTCTCCAAACTATTTCATAGTAGCACAACATCCTATTGGGGAATATTTCCAGTTAATTATTAGCATTCTCAATAAACCTAAGGCAGATCTTGCAGCAAAAGTTGTCTGTGTAAAAAGACACAGCAGCAGAGGTTTTTGGCCAGCTTGAGAGAGAGAGAGGGATGTAAGGGTCCTCCTGCCTGTACCCAGCCACTCCAGACTCAGAGTGCACAAAATTAGAACTGTAGAGGACAGAGGTAAGGGAAACACTGCTGCAAATGCAACACTCTCCAGTTATAAACATTTCTTCTTTTCATGCTGTTTCAGCTCTTAAATTTTCATCTCTCTGCAGATGCTGAAAAATACCCACAGATTAGACTTCCATACCTCAAATGAAAATAACATATAAAGGGGAACATTTTTACAAGTGAAATGAATAGCTAGATTCTGTGCAAACACTGATCTCCAGATAGGATAACATCATAAACACTGGGAAATAAAATTAATGGTTGAATGATAGCAGTACTGTGCTCCCAAGAATAATAATCAGATATAGATGTTTAACCACCTGTGACTGAGGACTCCTGTATCTTGTTATAACTCACCTCCCTACAGAGTACATGGCTCCTTCTAAATATAAATATTTGAAGTTATAATACATGTGTATTTGAGTATGATAAAATGAGCAGGAATTTTAAAGGTTTGATTTTTAAAAAATGGTATGACTGAAAAGGATAATCTAATCCTAAAAACATAGAAGCCTCTTAGCACCATTATATTGGCTGTTTGGGTACTTTTATGTAGTGTTTTTGAAACTGTTTTTGAATAGTAAGAATTAGCTCTGAAAAAATCAGTAATTCCAAAATGTTTTACTTTTTTAACTGGTTTGTGCATTAGCAGTGCTAAGTAAATATAAAAACATATTGGGGAATTGTTTGTCCTGTTTTCTCCTTTTTGACTGAATTCTACTAAATTGTCACCTCTGTTACAGATAAACAGTTTGCAGTACTTTGAAATAGTAATACATATTTTTTTTAAGGGAAATTTTTAAAGTTGGGAGTAAAATACCAAACCAGAGCACCTTCTGATGGTCTGCCACTACTTGTTTATATTTTTTTAGAAATAAAAGACCTTAAAAATACCAAAAAGAATGTTACAAATTCTTTTTAATAAGTCTCACTCTAATAAGGAGCATAAGGATAAGGAGCTGACATCACTACATCTCACTAGATAATGCTGTTTGTGTAACAGACTTATGAAAGTTTTATTTTTTCCTTCAGGTAATTTTTCTTTTCTTTTTAGAGGTAGTTTGATAAAGTAGCAAATTCCTAAGATTTCTTAGTAGTGTGTACTGCATAACATTCACATTACCTGTGATCTTGAGTGATGTATAAAGGATATCGATTTATTCCTTATTCTTTTTATCAATTAAAACAGAACTAACTGGCCTTTGTTAAGGAGCCAGTCTTGCCTTTGAATATGCTAATTTCTGTACCTTATTATATCAGATCCCTTATGTGTTGCACAGGAATAGTAATTGCCATGCCACACTATTGTGAAGGTAAATATTATGATGTGATATTCTCACCTATTGTAGCAAAGAAAAATAAGATGGACAGTGCTTTATAAAGAACAAACAGATAAGTTCATATGTAAGTTCATACAAGTTAAAGGACAGTAACCTTAGGGCCTTAATTTCCGAGTGTTTTTTTCAAGATACGGAACAGTATTTACTGTTTTAAATTTTTTTCCTTTAAGGGCATTTAGAATTGTGCCACTTTTTCCTCTTTAGGAACACTGTTCTCAATTTAGTAGATTCTATTCCAAAGTTACATTTAAGTGAAGTTATCTGCAGGAGAAACCACTAGAGCTATGAAACATAAAACACGAAATAGCAACATGTGTGCTCGTGGATAACCAGTGCACACAATGGCTTTATGAAGACCATTCCACTGGTTTCAATAGAGACAGATT
Source organism: Vidua macroura (assembly GCF_024509145.1). NCBI lineage: Eukaryota > Metazoa > Chordata > Aves > Passeriformes > Viduidae > Vidua > Vidua macroura. The sequence continues at coordinate 42,995,446 of NC_071572.1, read as the reverse complement.
GGATTCTATGAGCCCAACCATTTGAATCAGTGAAATAATACATTTTTCTTCATCAATATACTGTTTCTTCTAGGTGTGGGGAGAACACAAGACACTTAGGTCCTGAATGCAGTATCTTCTCTGAATAAAGTCACTGGGAAAAAAAAAAAATCAGTCTAGTCTTCTTCCTCACTTATGCTTTTGTTGGCTCTTTTCAGCCAGCGGAAAGTTTGGTATGCTGTGATGTTACTTTCCCTATCACTTCATTTACTCTAGATTCTGAGAATACCTGCCCAGGTTTGCAAAAGCCATTTGGAATCTTTGGATGTAAGACAAGGGTTGAAACTTTACCTGCTCAATCAGTGAGAGTATTGCCACTAACTTTGGCAAGGCATGGAGTTCATCCAAAGCAGCAAGACAAAATTATCCTTCTGTTTGCATCTTACTATATCTTTTGTTGGCCTTTTTGCCAAAAGTTAGAGGATTACAGAGAAAAAAAAAAAAAATTAAAATTGTAGAAATGGTTTTGGGGGTGTGGGGAGGTCAACAGGGCTAAAGGTGCAAGAAAGGAGCCTTGGGTGCAAGGAAGAACAACTTAAGATTTACTAAAATAAAATGTAAAACCAATTGCATTTTCCATTACTGTGGTTTTAAAAATCAGCTATGGTTCTGAGAAGGTAATTTATCAAACACAGAATTGTAAAACATTTTTTGTGTACCTCAGTAAATATATATTTAAGAGAAACAAAATCAAACCCAAACTGCAAGGTGTGGATGAGAAAAAACAATCTACTTCTGTGATATTTGACATCACAGATGAATACTAAAACAAAACCCCAAACACAACTCTGGTTTATTACGTTCTGAAGGGTCAAACACAGCAAAGTCACCGAAAAGATACTGTTGTAGCTTTATTGAAATAAAAGCTACAAATTATTTACAAGCATAGGAATTACTGGTGTCCTATTCTGAAAAGCTACAAAATTAGACAAACTGAGAAGAGGCAATTTTTTTTTTTTTGCTATGTGCTGAAGGTTACTAGAATAATTTATAAAAACAAATATGGTACTGTCTGCAGAAATCACTGGACAACAACATGACAGCAAACAAACTCTCCAAGTGCGTTAGAAATGGCAAATTCAGGCTACAGATTTTCTGGTGTTTTATTCAGAAGGAAAAGTGATTTTTCTGTTTATAATGACGTAAAGAACTGTAGATCTGTAAATGTTGATCTATAAAATACTACTTTTGTGCAAAACAATGTAATATAATATCAGTAACTAAAGGCACTTTCACCTTTTAAAATACAGGATTGATCTAGTCTGTAAAATAAGCATCTATGTGATGGAAACGTACGTTGATCTCCAACTATCATTTCCTATCACAGTCCAGAAAACCGAGGCGAAGACTCAAAAAAAGACCCCAAAAAACCCGGTCCATAGGAAAACCTCGTCACACACTTCACTTAACCACTTTGCCCCCTCATCTACGCAGCTTTGTGACAATGAACACCCATCCGTCCCCATAGGTCCTGGCATCTTTGCCGGCCCCGGGTCTCCGCGGGCCCTCGGGGCAGCCGCAGCCGATGGTGGCTCCGAGCGGGATTCAGCTTCCGCGGCTCGCCTGCAGAGAGCCTGCCCAAGACGGCGGGTGACACCGGCCAGAGCCCAGCGCAGCCTCCGAGATTCGCACCTGGATCCGTCTGTCGCGGGTAGGACCCCCATCCGAGACCGCCGGCCGGGCATGCTGCTGATGCTGCTCGCCTTCCCACACCTCTCCCACTCGCACCCTCCCGACTCGGGTTTCCTATCCTGCCTTTCCGCCAGATCCAAGCGCAGGAGTTTCCTCCGGACAAGTGCAGCCACATGCGGCACCACCCCCTTCATCCCAGAGCTCCGCGTGGGGCCGGGGACGCGGCTGGGGCGGGACGGGCGCGGCGCTCCCGCTTTCCCAACCGCGCGCAACTTCGCGGGGCGGCGGCGGGCGGGCCCAGCCCAGCCCTGCCCGCCCCCTACGGCCGGGCCTCCCCCAGCCCTCCCGTGACCGTGGGGCCACCATGTGCATCTCCCACCCCATGCGTTCCTCCCTCCCTCCCTCCTTCCCTCCCCTTTCCCACCGCCTGCGCAGGCAGGATGCGCGCGGCACCGCCATCCCCCGGCGGGAGCCCTGCGCGGTGCGGTGCGGTGGGGCGGGCACCCCGCTCCCCCGACGCGGCCCGGCCCCGGCGGAACCGCGGAGACAAAGTTTGCGGCGGCAGCGGCGGTGCCCGTGCAGCGCGGGGCAGGCCGGGCGGGCGGCGGGCTCGGTGCATGCCTGGTGCGTGGATGAATCGCAGCAGGCGGCGGCGGGCGGGGGCGGGGGCCGCGGCCGGCGATTGGGCGGCGCGGCGCTCGGAAGCACTTTGTTTTCTATTCTAATGAGGGCGGAGCGGGGCTTGTGGATATTTACGTTGAGGCGGGAGCCGCCGCCCTTCATTCACCCACATGGTCCCCGAGCCCGACCGCTGCTGCCGCCGGGACCTGCCTTCGCGCCACTTCCCTCCCCCCCCCCCCCCACCCCCCCGCCTCTCCCCCCTCATCCGCCCCGCCGGGGAGCGGCGCGGAGCGGCTCCCCTTGACCGGGCCGGCCACGCCGCGCCGGGGCCGCGAGAGAAGGAGGAGGAGGGAAGATGGTGGCGGCGGCCGCTGGCTGGTGAGTGTCGCTGCCGCGCGCGTGTCGCTGACAGGAAACCTGTTGTGAGGCGGCGGCGGCCGCCCGGCGCGGAGGGCGAACCCGGGAAGGCAGCGCGGCGGCGGCGGGGGGCGGGCGGGCAGCTCGGAGGTGGCGGCGACGGTAGCTGGTGGGGCCGCTGCGAGCGGCCGGGGCGGTAGGAGGGGGTGTGGGTGGGCGGCGGGGGGAGCCAGGAGAAGGGCGCATGGCGCGGCGCCTCCCGAGCTCGCACACGGGGCGGGAGGGGCTGGAATGAGGGAGATTTGAAAAAGCGTGCGCGCCGCTCGCCGCTGCAGTGAGTCCCGCCGCCCCCTTCCCGCCCCCCCCTCCTCCTCCCGCCGCGCTCCGGGCCCGGGGCGCCTCGCCGGGCCAGGGTGGCGCGGGGAGCGGCCGAGCCCCCGGGACGGGCAGGGCAGGGCGGCGTGCGCGGCACAATGGCAGCGGTGGCCGGGGGTGGGCGCGGGCGGGGGTTCTGCCCCCGCGGCCCGCGGGGGGAAGGCCCGTCCGGGAAAGTTTGCGCCGTGCCCGGCGCGGCTGCGGGGGGGAGCTGGCGGCACCAGAACAAAGCCGCACGTGGGGCAGAGGCCGCGGCGGCGGCGCGGGGGCTCCGCTCACCGCCCACGCCCAGCTCGGGAACGGCAGCGGCGGTAAAAGAGGAGGCGGCGGGCGGGGAGGGACGGGGGGAGGGCGCGGGTCGGGGGGGGTCTCTCGGGGAGTTCCCAGCGAAGGCGCTTTTGTGCTCCGTCGCTCCCCGGGGGAGGGGGCGCGGGGCCCCGGGGAGCGGGCAGCGCCGCGGGCTCCGAACGCGTCCCGGGCCCCTCCGCATGGGCTTTTGTTCGCAGGAGGGGCGGGGGCGGCGGGCCCGTCTCTTCCCCTCCCCCCCACACACACAGAGTTCTCCGCCGAGGTGCGGGACCTCCCGCTTCTCCCGGGCAGGCGAGCGGGGGACAGTGGGCGCGCCCCGCGCCGCCGCTCGGGAGCCGCGAGCTTCATTACGAAATCGGCGCGGCGGCGGCAGCTGCGGGCCCTCGGCGGCGCCATGTTGCTGGGAAGGGGGAGGAGGCGGGGGACATGGCGGCGGCTGCGTGCTGAGGCCGATTGTTCCCTGTTAGGCCCGGAGCCGCGTGTGGGCAGCGGCGGCCCGGGGAGCATCTTCCCCTCCCCTCATCGCGGCCCCTTCCCGGCCCGGGCGGCCCCGGGCGCAGGCGGGCCCGACCCTTTCGCGTCCGCCCGGACTGCGGGGCTCGGCGGGGCCCGGGCGGGCGCGCGGGGGGGGCGTCACGCCGTAGCCGGGCTGTGACCTCCGCGCTGCCGGCGGCGGCGCCCCCTGGCGGCCGGCTCTGTGTTCTCGGCGAGCACGTGCTGCGCGGTGCGGGGAGCGGGCCCGGCCCCGGCCCCCCGGCCTGGCCCGGCCCGGGCCCACGGCACGCACCCGGCAGCGTGGGAGGGATCCTGCCTAGACGCAGAGGGGATCCACTTACCGGGAAGAAAGCGTGAGCCCGCGTGCGGTGTGTGGCACGGGGCGGTTCATGGCCGCTCGAGGGGGTACGGAGCGTTTCGCGCCCTCTCGGGAGGGGTGGAGTGGGGATGGGGAGCGCTGGGTTTGGGAAGTTCCTCGGTGACTTTGTTCATTCCTCAGCAACAAAATGCAAGTAACTCGGTGGTTTTTTTCGCAGTATCCACACGTGCAGCTGGACATTATGGAGCTTTCTGTGGATGTTGCAGCAGTGTGTTAGCAGAGGAAGTTAGTTTCAACAGATGATGGTAAGTTTTTATTTTTTAATAATTTTTTTTAAGTATAGGGGCAAAAGCAGTTCTTTTGAGGCTCAGGCTTAGAGTTCAGTTAGGACCACTGAATTCCAAACAGTTCCTTGGGATTGGATGCATGTGTAGCAGTCTAAAATTTCACTCATTTAGAGGAGAATAATGCAAGTTTCCCAAGCAATCATTTGTTTGACTAAAGCAGTTTGACAGTGAGGAAGTTACAAAAATCTTCAGATTTCGTATCTTGGATTTTTCTTTTCTTATTTTAACTAAGCTCTTTTTTTTTTTAGTCAGTCTTACAGAAGCTAGTTTTATTGTAGTTTTGAAGTATTATGTTAAATTGGCTATAAGTATCATGTGAGTAAGACATTATATTTACATGTTCCTTCAAGTTTATATTCCTGTTAAAGAAGGAATTAAATACGTTTTCAGATTTCAAATATAGTACTGTCCAGCATTACTGAACCTCTGGTCTATAATAAGGTTGTGGTAGTGTATTTCACAGCTATCACTAGAACCTGCTTTTTGTTGCTAGATAGACTAATCTAAATGCCATGGTAGAAATTGTAATTTGTGACAGGGTGTCTTGTGTCAGGAGCAGCAAATATTCTTAACTGGACAGCAAAATGAGTAATTGGAAAACTTAGAAAGATACCTGCCACATCATAAGGTGGTTTCTTGACTTTAGAAAGCCACTGGTAGGATATGTTGAATCTAATTTTTGAATTCCTGGTTTTCTGGAATTTCAGTGTAAACTTTTTTAATTGAAGAGACTTGGTGGGAGCTCTTCACTAAATTCAGGTTTGCGTTTGAAAAGTCAGGTATTTTTAACTCTTCAAGTTGTTGAGGTATTCTAAAAATAATGTGGGAGAAGCATTTATTTAATTTTCACATTTGGGTCTTCTACTGTGGATCAGAATTGATTTTGATACTCCGTAGTATTGCATAGGCGTGTCCTGGATTGGGCTGATGGCTTGCTTTAGTTTACTCTGAAGGAGATCTTTAGCTCAGAAATGTGAATATTTGTTCCAAAGCTTGTAATTTGAAACCTGATCAAATACTCACTTTGTTCTTTTCTTTCAGCAGGTACAAGGTAGACAACATCTTGAATTACTAAAAAAACGCTGTTTGCGTCAGAGTAATGTCAAAGTGCTTACAGTGCAGGTAGTGATATATAGAACCTACTGCAGTGAAGGCACTTGTAGCATTATGTTGACAACTGCCTCAGGAGATCCTGCAGGACTTCAGAGAATGGAAAGGTACAGTGTGGTGGTGTCAAGTGCTTTTTGTACTAAGGTGCATCTAGTGCAGATAGTGAAGTAGATTAGCATCTACTGCCCTAAGTGCTCCTTCTGGCATAAGAAGTTATGTCTTCATCCAGTCACTCAGGTTAAGACTGTAGATGTTCCAGTAGTTTTTTTCTTTGCAGACTTCTGTTAGTTTTGCATAGTTGCACTACAAGAAGAGAGTGGTTGTGCAAATCTATGCAAAGCTGATGGTGGCCTGTTATAATCTACATCAAGGACTTTGAATGCTTTCTGCTGGTTATGGGATATTTTGTGGCCTTCCTTATTTCAACAGCAGTCTAGTGAATGACAGCTCTTGTAGCACTAAAGTGCTTATAGTGCAGGTAGTGTTCACTAATCTACTGCATTATAAGCACTTAAAGTACTGCTAGCTGTAGAACCACATGTTAATTATGTCTTACAATTTATTTGTTGTTTATTGAACACTGTTCTCTGGTTAGTTTTGCAGGTTTGCATCCAGCTGTATGATACTCTGCTGTGCAAATCCATGCAAAACTGACTGTGGCAGTGACAAGTCAGTCAGTGAGTGTGGAAAAATTATACCCCTTTCTACACAGGTTGGGATCAGTTGCAATGCTGTGTGTGTCTGTGGTATTGCACTTGTCCCGGCCTGTTGAGGTTGGTGGGGATAGAGGCTGAAACACCCTTGTAATTTTAAGGAATTTCTCCTTCACTGATCCATGAAATTTTAAATTTCGAATTTTTTTTTTTTTTTAATGTAATGTAATTCTCTGTGTAACCAGACTCAGATTTTTTTGTATTTGGCTTCCTGTTTTGTATGTATTGGATTTGTTGCTGACAGTATGTATTCACTGAAATTTTGAGTGTGTTTTTTTTTTTCTTTTTTCAAAACTTATATCATTACTTTTCTATTAAACTGAGGTGGATGCTTGTTAACAGTTTCTTCATGAATTTGTTGGGAAGAAATGGGTCTTGAGTATCAAAAAATTTGGATGAAAGTTCAGACTTTTTCAGGGTAAGCTTGCTTTGCGAATGCAAATTACATGAAGGATTCAGCAGCTTCCTTTTGTAATGCTTCTTACTATATTGAAACTCTGCATTTTCTAAATGATAATGGGGTGCATTATTAGCCTTAGTTCTTTCATCCAGAACTTGTCAAATTAAAGAGCAACAAATGAGGTTACAGGCAGAGCCTTAATCATTCGTCACCTATGGAATCTTAATACGTGTCCACTTATCATGGAGTATCTACATTGATGAGTGTAACAGTGAATCACTTAGCTTGTGACACATAGCAATGAAATAAAGAAAGCATCCCTTGAGCTTCCTGAAGAACTTACCTGAAGGTAAACTCATCCAAAAAAGAAGCTGAGATTGGTTGTTTGGGAAACATATAACTGGCTCTATAAGGAAGAGTCACTAAAATGTGAAAGTGGCGCATTCAACAGATCTTGCATTGTTAAATGAGCTGCATAGAAGTAAATTAACTCTCGTAGCATCCCGTGTTGATGGGTTTAGTTCTCAAACAGGCTTACAGAGGACTAATGCTATAAATTCAAATTACTCACTTTGGTGCTTTAAGCTGCCAGACCTTATATAGTATTTTAAAGAGTTCCTTTGTAGTGGGAAAATACAGGTCAATGCTGCCCTTGCTCTTCTTACTTCAAATTCAAATGGAGTATGAAGCTAAATGGGTCATTCCTAAAGAGTGTTGAACGCTGGATATTGCAATGCTATCTTTCCATATTACTCTGTCCTCTAGCAAGAAGTTGAAAATACATAGATGCCTTTGACATCCTTAAACTTCTTTCTGAAGTAACCAAGCCATCCATGTTTGACTTGTGCATGCTGCTTAGTTTCTACTGCTTTTGGTGTCTTATCTATTCAGGAAGTACTGCTCAGATAGGTTTTTTTGCCCCAAATACTCTTATTTCCAAGCTTAAAATTCTCTTAGTCTTACAGATTAGAGGAATCTTGTGTCTGTGGAGTCAGAAGCTGAGGTGTGTATCTTGTCCTGATTTCTGGATGCTCAGTTTCTGCAGTAATTTGCTGGTGATTTAAGGTTTAACTCCTGAAAGTGTAAAAGCAGTATTCTCAAAAGTTAAAATGCGGAAAATGTTTTAATATGTGATCATGTTGATACCGCCATGTAAGTATCAAGTTTTGAAATCCTTTTATTAGTTGGACAATGAAACCTTTTAAAATGAAGTGCTTGCACAAGGAAGTTTTATGTCAGTGGAGCCTTGTCCATTGAGTGTGTTGCAGTGTACCTAGTTTTAATACCTTTATGTGAAAATGAACACTGTGACTTTCTTTTGTGTTCCTATCATAAATTATTTTAATACCTGGACTCCAGAAAAATACTTTGACATGGTGTGGGTATGAGAAATGATTTTGTAACTTACACAGCATCTTCAAGATGTAATAAGCTCTGCTTTAGTCAAGAAGCAGTTATGGCAGCGCCTTTCTAATACTAGTCTTCCTTGCATGCCTTCAATACAGCATTGGCTTATTGGTTTTAGAACTTCAAAGTTTTGAGTTACTAATATGCTCATTTTGGAAAACACCTTGATACTCTGACTGTACTTTTACACTTCAACTTAGTGTTCTCATTGATATGTAATAAGTAAATCCAGCCTGTCTTACGTTAAGTTCTGTGTAAATTGGGCTTTTTCAGTCATTTGAGTGTTTCCTCATAAATAATCATCAGCTCTGTACATTGGTTTCAGTGTAGCTGAGACACTGAAGTAGTTGACAGGAGACTGTAGAGAGAGAAGTAATGCTACTTGTCTTCAGTATTCATGTAGAAGATATGACTAGAGGAGTGGTTAGGTGGCTGGAACAAGTGCCAGTTCTAAAATCCTACAGCTATCCCAAGAGGTTTTCTGCAGATGTATTCAGGTTTTCTGTTAAAAATGTCACATGTGTGAGAAGCATATTTCTACTGGCTTTGATACAGGTATTCATTTTTACAGTGAGCTGCTGTGAATTAGTTGAAACATATGAACTTCCAGGAGATTAGTCTAAAGATAAGCCTGCATGGATTTTTAGGAATTGTCTAAAATGAAGTTTTTTCCAAGTGTATATGCAGCAAGAGTGTAGCTTATGCTGTCTTTCTAAACAAAAAGTAAAAAATTCCAAGCAGCATGAACACTTCTGTAGTCCTAGTATAGCACAGTTAGTATTACAAGAAAAACCTTGTCTGTTAACCCTAGAAAATTCTGTGTACTCAGTATATGAAAGCATGCTGGGAAATGTTTCATTTTTTACTCATTTGTCACTGGGTGATACTGAAAAAACAGCTCAGTTCTTGAGAATTGACTTTCTTATGCTGACATTTGAATATCAGAATTGACTAGTGAGATGACTGTCAGACACAGACATTTTGAGCTCATTCATAAGACATTAAATGAACAGGACTAGAAGGGAGTCTCCCCTGCTGTGGTGGCACAGAGTTGGATTTCTCTGGCATAGCTGACTTTCTACCACAGAAAATTAATGCAATGCTCTATGTTCTACAGTACATCACTCGTATTTGTGTAGTTCATAAGTGGTTTTGTATACGAAGTCTTTGTAAAGACAGCTTTCTTTAAATTTGGGATTATTGGAATTTGTTTTCCATACCACTTTTGCCTATCATCCCCCAATCATAGAATTAATTTCCTGAAGCCTTTTCTCTCTTTGGTCCTGGTAGCTTCATGTGAATAGGCTAATGGCATTCAGGATATGAAACACAGAAGTGTCACAGATCCAGAATAGGAAGGAGTGGACTGTATCATGTTCTGACTCTTCGTAGAAACCTTGCTATAAAATCTGCAGTTCTCTGAAGAGCCAGTTTCTGGCAATTTCCTTTCCTCTTGCTACTTTTTGGTGATGTCTAAAGGAAAAGATACTGGAGGAAAATAAATGTGTGTTGTTAAAATTCTCCATTTACTACATCTATTCTTCTGATGGCTATCTGCTGTGCATGTGTCTCTTGTACCTGTGTAGCATCTCTCTAATGATACAGCAAGAGTAGTGTTGAAGTAGATACCTGTTAAGATGTATGGGAATTACCTGGAATCAGATCATGCATGTGTTCCTACCCTGCCATTGTTGCATGCGACACGTTCTGAAACTGCAGTTTGGAACAGGACAAACAAAAAATGTTGCATGCATTCATTCCAATAGAGTAATACAAGACTGTTTAATACTACAGCCAATTGGGTTCTTGGTGGGAGGAGAACTGACTAGCAGGTAGAGACTGAGAATCATTTTATAACTCATTCTGGATTTTTCACTGCTGTAAAGAAGAAAAAACTACTAAAGCCATTGTAGCATTCTTACTGTTAAACAAAACTTAATTTTGCCTAGTTCCCCTTTTAAATGGGTGAGCAAATCTGTGAATTTTGGGGTCAAGTGTAGGGGTTTTGGTGTTTTTATTGAGATGGGGTGGGATGTTGGGGGTTTTTTCATTACACTTAGCTTGCTGGGATGACATGACATGCAGTATTCTAGTCTTAAATGCCCAATGCCCAAACATAGAAAGCTTGATCAAAAAGTTTTATTACTAAAAAAATAATTTCAGGCTCTGTGAGAGTGAGTCAGGTTCTTCACATTGGTAACAAACTACAGGCAAAGCTGTAAATGCAAATAGTTGTGATCTTGGGTAGCCTTCAGTGGCATTTTATGACACAAGGAGATTAGCACTTGAACGACCGATTCCTTTGAGCATTATGAATTTGTACCAGGTTCAGACATCCACTTTAGCTGAGGGAGGCACTCTCCCTAGTTAATTAAAGGAAAAAAATGGCTTTTATGTGTGGCCAACATGCCTTGCATGGAACAGTTTTGACACAAATTTTGTAAACAGCAAGCTGAGACTTCAAAGTGAAGAAATGCTTACTTGGATGATTGGTGTTTTGGTAGTATCTGGGATTTAGACTGATTTTACTTACTGTCAGCTGACCCAGCTAATGCCTGACTATCAATATATAGCTTGAATTAATGGGGCAATGTTTGGAAAGAAAAAAAACAGTCTGTGGTGAGTGTAAGATTATTATACAAATAATCTATATTGTAGTCAGTGCAAAATACATCTCTAGTGATTTAGAAGTGTGTTGGAAGAATCTGACCTACAGGTAAGTGGTAGCTGGTCATGCCCCACTTTTAATGGTCATGCCCCATTTTAATAGAAGAATGTAGGCCTGTTTCTTCTTGGAAATAGTGTGATATTCCCTGGGAGGTGGAAGGTGATCAAGGATGCAAGTAAAGGAAGGAAAGATGAAAAAACTGAATGGATGGTAGAGAGTAGAAAGCTTGGTTAAGACAGAAGAGTAGCATGACTTGAGTCACTTAATCTCTGCTTTGTATGCTGCTGTGACCAACAAGAATGTTAGAGCAACTGTCCTGCTGTGGGGCGTGTCAGCAGTTGGGACAGAAATGATCAGGAATTTAACAATGGATAAGATGCACAACAATAAGAAATCCCTTGGGTGACATGTTATAGAATCTTTAAAAGATTCCAGATACCCGTATCTTTTAAGTGTATTTATGGCAGTCCTTTTTCCTGCTGCAGAACAAATTAACTAGTTCCTGTTTATTGTACTTGATGCAGAGAAAAAGCTGCTTCTACTGTTGCAGAGGACTGGCATTTTTCTAGTTACTTCTGTAATTCTTTAACTGTCCTCTCTGCAGAGATGTAAAATATAAGCACTTAGGAAGTACTGAGTCAGTAGTTAGTTGTTTCGATGTGTGTGTATAATTTAATTTACTCACTCCATACTACTTTGGCAAAGGCCCCTGTTTTATGTGGAAAATAACACTGCAGTTCTGAATATTACTTGTAATAGTTGGAAATAAAAGATACTTGTGTTAAACCTTGTAAAACTGTGCGTTCAAGTTGGTTTTATTTTTTTAGCTTTCCTAGTAGTTTTCCAAAGACCAAAAAATGTTTTGAAGAACTTCTTTTATGTATCTCGTTTTCTACACACCAACTTGAGAACTTGGCACTACTATGCGGCTGATATTTTTTTTTCTAATTTAATAAAAAGTTTCCTAATGAAACAAGAATGTCTTAGGGACAACTTTCTTAACTGCAGAAAAGAGTGTCAGTACGTGTGGTATGCTCTGCTAATAGGGTTTTAATTTAGGTAAAATCTTAATTCTTACCTAGCAAAAGATTTTGAAAAACTGGTTGATTGAACAGTAATTGATACCTAGATTTTATTATTGGAATTACTCTGTGTGGGGTGAAGGTGTATAGTTCTGCTATATTAAATAATTTTTGATAGAATGTAATTTAATGAGTGACATACTACTGTTCTGGGATGTAGTTTTGTGCATCAGTGTTACCAGATGAAGCATAAAAGCAAATCATTACATCTTTGTGTCTATCAAAATAATGCACTGTAAGTCATAAATATCTTTGAAATTATATTATGCTTATGTTCTCAAGGCTTGTGGAGGATTTTGTGTTAAGAAGTGCTCCCTTTCAGTCATCACAGGGAAATTTTGCGGTATAATACTGCACAGGGTGGTTAACTTCCATGAGCAAGTTGTAGCCTCTGAACTGCTCAGTTGATAATTTAGTTCCAATCTGAAGGTCCTGCAGCTGTTCTGTGTGTCACCAAATTATACTCTCTGTCAGCATCTTCTGGTAGAGCTTTAGCTCTGATCTTGCATTAACAGATACGTGGTGCTTCTAAGTGTATTGGACTGGGAATGTGTGCAGGTGAGTATGCTGTAAGAACTGATTAGGTGTTGGAAAGCCCAAAGATGCTTACTTACATAATTATGAGAATGAATGTAGAGTATTTTGTGGTTGCTTGACCAACAATCCTACCAGAGGTTCTTGGAGTATTTTCAATGGTCAGCCAAGAAATTTGGAATACATCAGACTTTGGGGAAAAATTGAACTAGAGATGCTAAAAAAAATATTGGGCTCAGTCTCTGTCCTTTAGTTACTGGGTGCCTGGGGAAGTAGTTCTTTCCAGTTCTCCCTGTTCAGGTGTTCTGAAGAAATTCACTGATCCCAGCTTAAATCCAAATGATTGAGTTATGAATAGATCCTAGCAGGCAGCATTTGAGAGGCTGCTCTAGCAGTATAGTGAAAGGAGGTTTTGCTCAGGGAGATCCATATCCACGGAGATCAGTGCAAACAGAAGTGAGAATGTTCTTTGTCTGGCCAGGTCTGAGCCAACTACTGTTTGAAGCTGTATCATGAATGAGGATGATTCTTTTTACCTTTATTTCCTAGCAACTCACGTCCAAAGATTGTATAGATCACTTTGACAACAGGTGTTCACTTGTTGGTATCTAGTATTCAAAGTTATTTTTGTCCCTTTTGAAGGCTTGTTTATTAAATTTAGCCAGTAATTAAACAGTCAGTAGAAAGATACACATGAATTCAAATATGTACTGCACTTGAAATTTGGAAAGAAAAACATATACCATATTTTCATGTGACTAACATGTTCTAAATGGGAGGTTGAGATGGATGGAGGTTAAAACATAAGTGTAGAGTAGGGGAGGAAAGGGAGAAAAATAATTGCTGGAAAAGAACCTTGTCTGTTGGGGAGACTAGAACTGTGATCTCTCCAAGAAAGCCTAGAAAGTAGGTAAACTGTGCTTGGAGTGATAGTGTTTTGCCATTTTTGAGTTCATAATACTGCAGTAGTTGCATTTGTTGCAAACTAAGTTTCATTCGAAAAGTGAAATAAACTTTCCTGCTTCTTATCTAGTGGGTTTGGTTTGATGTTTTGGGGTTTCTTTTTTTTTAGAGGGATGAGGGGCTGATTTGCTTTCCAAAGAAGTAAGAGAGGTTAAAAAAATCCTGCAGAATTTTGCTGGACTGGTAGACTAGTCTCAATTCTTGTCTTAATTCTAACACAACTTTTGTTCTAACACAACTCTTGAGTGTGCCCACAACGATCTTGTCTTTCTTGAGGTAGTTCATTCTGCTCTGGTGATGTATTTGACATAGGGAAGCTTAGTAGTTTTGGGGGGAAGTTTTTTTGGTGGTTTTTTTTTTTTTTTTTTGCATTTATAAGAGGAAATGTGGGAGTGCTAGAATTTTGAACTATTCCATTAATAAAGTAAGTGAAGAGTTCCTCTTCATTGTAACATGAGTTTCTTGATTACAGAGAATAGAATCTTTATAGGTTGCTTCTTCAAACTGGTGGTTTTCAAATTGTTTTTTTTTTTTTGTGGGTTTTTTTTTTTTTTTGGGTTTTTTTTGGTTTTTTTTTTTGTAAAAATAAAAAAACTTTTAATAAATTTTCACTGTGAGAATGAAGAGTGGTGAAAAAAGGAATCAGAGCTTTGGTGAATCCTTCCTGCAGTATTTAGTGATGGCATATTCAAAGACTGTCCTAGATTCTCTCTGGAGATGATGGTACTCTTGTATTAACACTTTCTCGTCCTTCCCAAATCCTGAAGTTGTTCCTGGCAACATACCCTAGTATATCAAAAAGTAAGCCTTCTTGCACTGACTGATTGGATGTTTCTCTGGGTTATTTTCATGTAGCAGTTATCAAAATAGCTTCTCTGGACTCAACCTGGAATTTGAGTTCTGTCCTTCATCTACTGAGAAAATTCCCATCCAAACTTAAGCAGCATCAATGGCCTTGACAGACATACTTCATACTCTGACATACAAGTGGTTACCTGGGAAAATAGTTTGTGGGAGCTGCCAAAAGTGTTGTACATACTGAGGTATTCAGTATTGCAGCTGGGAGCCACATTCTGGTGTCTGCAACCATGTGGAGTTAAGCTTGAAAATTATTTGCTCCATCTATGCATGTATAGTTCACTTGCTAAGTGCCTCTCTAGTACTAAATTAAGAGCTCGGTCTAAATTGTACAGATTTGTAGGCCTGTTCTCCTTTGGGGATGGGAAAGCTATAGGATGTTAGGGATCACCTACTTCTAGAAATCTGCTGATTTCTAGGACTTTAAATTAGGTTACATTCTACCTTATATTCTTTCATAAGTGTGGGGAGCCAACAGGAAAGTAAGTGTGTTTTTACAGACATAGCAGAAGTAAAGTAACTGTCTAGAATTCAAGAAAAATTTAAGAGGAATATCTATATTCATAAAACATGAACTAGGTATTTCAGAATTCTGCTAGCGATAAACTGAGCCTTCCCTCTGTAGCCTAAAGGGAGCCTAGGCCAAAGAATGCAAACAACAAATGGGTAAAATACTAATAATCTTCTGGGGAGCACAAAACAAAAGCACAAAACCTAGATCACGATTTTACAAAAATATGCAGGTGTATGTCTTGCCTGTCTGTGTGGCTATTCAGAATCATTCCTTGGGATTAAGTGATCCTTGGTGGTGTGGTAAAATCGGTCCCTTGTTTGAAGTCTCCTGCACTCCCAAGTTGCTTTGAATGTCTTGTTTATGGATGTCATGTATGGTTTTAGTGTGAAGGAGGAATACAGCTGGTGCCGGTAGCTGGGCTCGAAAGCTGCACATAGAGAATGCGAGTTGAGCTCCAAGTGGGAGCCCAAGACAAGAAGCCGAGAGCTGCCAACCTTTGGGATAACAAAGGGCATGAAGATGGATGCCGCCAGCCAGGTGAATGGACACTGAGAGTCACAGCAGGAGCTGGGAATTACTGCCTGTTTGGATAACAAAGGAGCTGAAGACCGGAGATCCAATGAGGTGGATGGATGCAGAGAGGGGGCAGGAGCATGGGGAGACTGTGATAAAAGCCCGGAGGTTTCTTAGTGAGCGGTTTTTCCTCATAGGTACCAGCTTGCACTGTGTCTGTGGTACTGTGCTGGGAATAAATGGATTTCTGTAATGAGCCATCCAAAACCCTGCTGTGAGTAACCTGGTCTGACTGTGTGAGTGGAGTGAGCAGGGAGCCAAGCAGGGCTCCCATCAGGTCACTGGAGCCGCCTGCTGGCAATGGGCTTCTGTCCCAGCAGTGGAAGTCTGGCCTTGTGGAGTGTGACTGGTGGGGAGTCCATGAATGGTCAGAGTGGGAAGTTTCCTTACCAGCACTTGATAAAATACATGATGCCACCGCTTGAGCTGGTGTTCAGTGTGCTCAAGACACCAGTGCCATTTCCACAGGCAGCAACACCACCATGTGTTTGACTGTCAAGGCAGGTCAAATGTCCTTTCATGTGGTAGCTGTAACTTGTAGAACTGGTGCATTATCAGTATTTGAACACCCTGTCAGAGCTGCAGCTCTCTGCTCCACTAGTCTTTTCACTAACTAGAGATTTATCTCTTTTACTCATTCAGAACATCCTCATCAATTATCTTTTTATGGCCCCAACAAACTCAAACTTCTCTGTTGTCTGAGTCTCTGGTGTGCTCCTGATTGATAGGTAGGAAATTGCACATATGTGGTGAGGATATAGACATTTATAATCTTGATTCATCTGCTTGGTCTGTTCTAGTATCAGGGTTATGTTTGTCTTCTGCTAAGAGTTCTCAGGGTCCTTTAAGATCTGCCGACAAGTCTGAAGTGCAGCTTTTTTATCATTCTTCTTAAACTTTGTTTAAAAATTTTCTAAAAACATTTATCTTTGTATGTAGATAATTAACCTTTTATATAATTGTTAGAAATATTACAGTGTTAGTTTAAACTTGCTGTATTTTGATCAGAATTTTAATAAGTATTGTGGATTCCAGGGAACATTTTGGGGAAGCTTTTAGTAAAACTATAGGTATTTGCAATTTCTCTGATTTCCTCTGGCTTGCTTTTAGATCTAGCCTTTCCCTAAGCATATAAGGTCAAAAAAAGTAACTATGCTCCCAAATGACATTTCCTCTTTGTCCTTGAGGGACCTAAGAAATGGGTTATAGACAAACCAGGAGCTTTTTTTACTTTCTTCAAACTTCAGGAATTGTTCTTTCTTCATAGCTGCTTCCTGTTTCCCTATAATGATCAACTTCTTGTAGTTGATTTAGTAAGATAGTTGTTGCTGTGGAGTCTGCCTCAGTATATGTATTTTCTTAGATGCTTTATTTTATAGTATTAGCTATTATTTTATAGTAATGAGTGCAACATTGCATTAAGATAAAGTAAAACTGATCTAAGTTCTGGGTTTCTCATAGTTGAACTGTGCAGTTGACTTACCTTGTACCTTTCTTGTTCTGTCTTCTACCTGGAGACTACAGTACTGTAATACAAAATCATCTTCTTTCCAAACAGCTTTGCAAACTGAAATTAGCACTATATACTGTTGCCTACTGGTTAAAAATCTCAAACTTTGTTGTACTTGTTTTTCAGGTGTTCTTTATCTTGTGCTGATTGAGTTCAAGTAAAAATAGAATAGTTCAGTTGGAAGGGACCTACAACAGTCATCTAATCCAATTGCCTTGACCACTTCAAAAAATTAAAGTATGTTCCTTGGGACATTGTCCCAGTGCCTCTTAAACATTGTCAGGCTCAAAGCATTGACCACCTCTTCAGGAAGCCTGTTTCAGAGTTTGACCACCTTCTCAGTAAAGAAGCGATTCCCTGGTGCAGTTTTGAACTGTTCCCACCATATCCTATGACTGATCTCAGAAGAGATCAGCACCTCTCTCTTCACTTCTCCTCAGGAAGCTGTAGAGACCAATGTGGTTATTCCTCAGTCTCCTTTCCAAACTAGACAACATCAAAATATTCAGTCACTCCTCACAGAACATCCCTTCCAGCCCTTCCACCAGCTTGGTTGCCCTCCTCTGGACACTTACAAGGACCTCAACATCCTTCTTAACTTGTGGACCCTGCACTGCAAACAGCAGTCAAGGTGAGGCTACACCAATGCCGAATACAGAGGCATAATCCCCTCTCTTGACAGGCTAGTGATGCTGTGTTTGATGCACCCCAGGGTGTAGTTTCACCTTTTGAATGCCAGGACACACAACTGACTCACATTGATCCTGCTGCCAACTAGCAACACCAGACCCCTTTCTAGAGGGCTGCTCTCCAGCCACTCCTCTCCCAGTTTATCCTGGATACAGAATTTGGTATTTGGACTTGTTAAATTTCGCCTCATTGACGATTATGCAATGTTCCAATCTATCGAGATCCTTCTGGAAGGTCTCTTGTTTCTCTAGAGAGTCAACAGCACTCTCTAGAGAGTCTCAGTTTGGTGTCATCAGCAAACTTGCAAATACTGTGTTCAACTCCACAGAAAGTCAGAGCTTGGGACAACTGAAACATTTGGCTGCCTTAACTGAGTTGGTAGAGCTTAATTACAGAAATTTATGGTTAAAGTAGGCACTGTAAAGAAATTAGAGTGAATTAAAATGTGTATTTGAAGACAAAAGTTCAAGATAAACTTCAAAAACATCAAGATGTTCTTTTAGCAGAACACATAGTTGTTTCAAGAGTGTGTTCTGAGGTAGCTCTGAGTTCATTTTGCTCATTAATACAATAATTACCTTTAAGAGTTTTTAAATTCTGGATATAATGTTTTGCAGTAACAAATGTGTAAAATCCATTATGAAAGGCTTGCTTGAATCTAGTATGCAAGGAAATGCATCTGCTGCTTAGTTATATGTTAACTGTCTTTCATTTGAGTGTCTAATTGAAAGGAGAACTGGAAGAGCTTCTAGAGTATTAGATAAATGTCATAAATTTAGAGATGGCAGTATAATAATTTGAGATAGGTATCTGTTTTATGAAATACAAAGTTTTCATAATTTTAATGGGATAAATATGATTTTATGTCTTAAGTAATGAAGGCAACTCAATGGTCCCAAAACTTAGCATGATGTGTTCTGTATTTACTATTCTGGAATAGAAATTAGGTAGCTGTTGCCATGTTTGAACAGTTGGTGGCTCCAATGCTTTGCAGCTATCACAATACCTACTACTGAAACAAATTAGTTAAATTCTAGCTGTGCCAAACTAGTTAGAAGTGTAAAAGGAAAATTGGAATTAGGAACTTAGTAAATAGCCAAACATTTGCAACTTGCATTTTAAGCCACAAGGTAAAAACCCTCTTTTTATTTCTTAGATAAGCATAAACTCCACTATTGCTGTCTAGCTTAAGATAAATTATAAAGGGGCTCCTTTACAAAGTGCCAGTTCATAATCAGTAGCAATACTAAAAACAGCATAGCTGGCAGCATCCCTGCTCCATATTGCAGAATTATACAGGTAGAACAGATGTAGATAGATACAGCTATCCTGACCAAGAAAAAGGAGGCAGAGAATAATCAATCCATTTCTGGAAAAGAGGCAGAGATGAGCATGTAGACAATCTTTAAACTGAGACTTGTTTAAGTGCTTATGTACCTAAAAGGGAAAGTATTTTGTTTGGGTGTGAAAATAAAGAATTTGATGGGCACTGGTACTTGATAAAGTAAGATGACAACTTCCTAACAGAAGAGCAGGTGCTGCTTTTAGCTGTCTTTTCAGTCATTGCAGGAACATTTAATAAACACAAAACTTGAAGAGGATGAAAAAGGTTGTGAAAAATGTTAGCCCTAGAAGTCTGGAGAAAGTCTTAGATAAATGTGTAGATGTGAGATGAGAAATGTCTGGTGATGACTTTTTCCAGCTTTTTGACCCTCAAAAATATGACTGGAGAGATGGAACATTACAGGTTTTCCATGTTCTAGAGAAAAGGAAAATATAGAATTCCTTTTTATTTTTGTTAGCCAGTGTTGGAAAACTACTGTTTGTCTATTTCTGATGAAATATTTATATTATGCCATCCTGAACTAGTGTAGGTACTCTACTACTGTTTTCCTTTCTGCCTTGTTTTTCATCTGGATTGTTACTACCATGTTTTATTCTTGAAGCTTCTGTAGTTTATGGTAGAAACAGCACCACAGGACAATCACAGGAAATGCATCCTTGCAGGTACAGCGTGGCCCTCCAAACCACAGTAAGGTAAAGAGCAGTTTGAGAAGACAGTGAATGAAATCATATAGTGACCCAAAGTTACATGTGAGTGCAGTCTGGATGTAGAATTTTCTTTCTGTACAGTTGAATGTTATGTCCTAAAGAAATTCTATTTAGGCCTGAAAAAGAGGGGGGAAAGGATTTTACGAGTCTTTATAATGTGCAAACTTACTACGACCCTTCATTTTTATTTCCTTCTGTTTCTGGAGGAGATTAACAAAATTAACCCTGCTGATCAGAATTTGTATGTCCATTTTGATTGCTGTATAGCATTATACTATCTTAACAATATTTCATCAAAAAACATATACTAACAAGGTGAAACAAAAAAAAAAGTATCAGTTCAATACCTACCCTCACTTCTATATTTCTTTTTAAATTAAGATTTTTGAACTAATTTCTTTATAGTAGTCACCTAAGAGCTGCACTTGAAGACAAGGTTTGAATATAATGATACAATATTTACTGGAGATCTCCTTTAGCTTTTCTTTTAAGCTGATAACATTCTTTTCAAGTATGTTCTATGATCACTTTTTCCTATTTTTAATAATATATTTATTAATATTAATTGTTGATAAATTTTATTGAAACCAGGTATTATTAAGATTGAACTTACATGCTTGAATTATCTATACAGTACTCTGGAATAGCCAGTGGACAACAGCAGACTAACATTTCAAAGTATTTACATGCTGCACTGATTAATTCTTGTTCCTACAGTGGACTCCAAAGTTGCTCACATGTAATATATAGCTTCCATGAAATATATGTCAATGCTATTGAGAAGACAGGAAAAACACACCAATCTGAGACCCTCATCCAGGACTAATCAGCTCATTAGCAGGGATCAGTTTGGTTTCAGTTTGTGAAAGGATTTGTGGCTTGAAAAAAAAAAAAAAAATTATGTCTTCTGTGTGGCAGTAAGATGTAGTAGGAAAATCTGTGCTATGTATCTCCTTAAGCACGCTATTTTTTTTTCTTTAATGAGGACCTTGGCCTTACTTTTTCCAGGTACTGATTTCATTTTGCTGTTTAATACAAAATGAGAAATAAACTTGAAGTATGCTTCACAAGTAGTTCGGGATAACAGTATTTGTGAAACCTTGTGTGGTGGATGGCTTTGGTATTCACATTCTTTCCACTTGAAGATTTTTCCTGGAACTGAGGCATTTTGGATATCTCATACCTATAACAGCAGAGAAATACCTATTTGTTGTGGGTTTGTTTTATTTAGTCAGGTGTTTTATTAATGTTAGTTAGGTTTGTTCCTTGTACTTCCCTATTTTTCCTCTCACAGTGGTTTGTCCCAAGTTTACCCCAAGAGTTCCCACCACTTGGATCTACAGTTACCTGTCAATCTCCTCACCTCTCCTGTTTTCTCCTTATTTAATCCCATCAGTCAAGGTTTGTCACTCCCTGTTAGGTGTCAATCTTCTAACCACTCCCAGTTTTTTCAAGAAAGTTCTGTATCAATCACCCCACCTTAGCCTTTCTGTTTGTCCCAGGACATTGTACCCACCTCTGTTATGTTACCATTGGTTGTTATAATCTATGTCATCCCTCTATCATTTGTCCTCATTGGGCGAGCCGGGTTTCCGCCCCTGTCTGCCCACCCCCTATTTAACCTGTTGCCAGGCTTTGTTCTCTGGCATTTCGTCACTGCATCCACCTCCGAGAGCGTTTGTTCCGACCACGCCTGGGGGAATAAAAGCTCTTTGGGCTCGCAAAAAAGTGTCCTTCACGTATCTCTTAGTCTCCTCTCAGTGTGTGAAGCTACCAAAGCTGCATTACCCACGCCGCAGCACTCAGCACTACCAGGGTGGCAGACGCCGTTCCCCTGGAGTGCCCTTTCACGTGGCGGCCACCCGGCCTCACACGGGCAGTGCTAGCCCGTGCATCTCGTCTACTTGAGGTTGTGGCAGGTAGCCGCCGCACCTATTAACAAATAACTATATGCATTAGGCATATAGCCAGTAACATCATTATGCAATTGACATAATTGATATCATTACAATTGACTTTGCATTGTGAATTTCATTATCAAGTTAATAAAGTTTTTGTGCTGATGGAAGTTGTGTCCTGATAAATATAGACTGATCCATAAAAAGAGCACATGATGTGGTATGACAGGAGGTTCAACAGCCTTTGAATAGAAAGCTGTGGCTGTATTTTGTGTATTTTTAATGCAGGAAAAGATCAGTGCTAGCATTTTTAGATTAAATTCTTGGTCATGTGTAGCAAGGGTATCCCACTTGGTAGACTGGTGTTTTGGTTTTCCCCAGACCAGCTGCTACAACTACTATAATGCATGTTAATATAATATCAGAGATTGATTGCATAGCTTTGCCACTTAAAAAAATACATTAATATTTTGCATGTTCACTTGGGAGATGGGAAAGTTTGGATCTATCTCAAGCAGAGATATCCAGTCACTTGAATCTTGAATATGTGAATGGTATTAAAGAAAATGAAGGTGACTGCGTGATTTTTTGTTTTGATACTTAGTTACATCAGATGAAACAGTTTCTGTGTTTTGGTCTAAATTCAAGACTTCATATGAATTCTTTACCTTAGTGTGTCAATTCAGGGGGGACCTACTGGTGAGGTAGGTCACCTGTTCAATACTGTCAGGGTGTAGCTCCTAATAACCCAAAAATATATGCCTGGGAGTTGTTATTACTGAAAGTTAAACCTTTACTGCCTTTCAGGAGTGCCTAGGTCTGTCCTGATTTTTAAAATGAAAAGAAAATAAGAGATTAAGAATGTTCACCCCAGAATATCTAAGGAGGTCTCCATGGAAACAGTGTACCTAGCTGTAAGGAGAAGTACTTTTGAAAGTAAATGGCTGACTGCTGAGCTATGTTTGAAGTATAAATTATTAAATGAATAAAATCTTTATGAAAATAGATATGCAATTACCTTCTGGATACAGTACTCTGAAATGAGTACTAGAATTTGGAATTACTCTGAAGAAATGGAAGCTGTGCCTGGATCCCAGGTCTGCACTTCTGCACCCTTTTCCTTTTTCACCGTAAGGGGGAAGTCAGTACTGCAGAGCTCAGGGTCGGGACGGTGTGGTGGTGTATGATGGGGATAAGACCTTTCAGCCCACCCCATGTCCCCAAGCCAAGGGTGCACCTGCGGGAGTGGGGCAGTCCCTGGCAGCGGCGGCAGCAGGCAGGCGCAGCACTTACTCGGGTCTGCCAGAAAAGCCTGCCAGACTTTTCCTGGGTAACGGTGGCTGACTGATTTCACCGGGAAGATGAAGAGCATGTAGGGAGTTACGGAGAGGCCAGGAGCTGGGACAGAAGGGATCCTGGGACCGTAATGCACGGCGGAAGCCTCAGCTGAAGTTAATGGAAGAATAGCATCTGCTGTGTGCTTGGAGGCGGGAGGAGCAATTCTAGTGGCCTGTCATTGTTGAAGATGTCCCTGCTCGTCACAGGAGAATTGGACTAGAGAACCTTTAGCGGTCCCTTTCAAACTTTACTATGATTGTAATGTACTCCTCTGTGGTCTGCATCTGTTTACACAGTCTTCTCTTTCTCCTGTGTCCCTACCGGAGTTCTCAGCTGACAACTCTTTGTCGTTGCAAGCATGAAACAATAATAGAGTTTTCTCATTAAGTGCTCAAAAAGATTTTCAGTTAAAATTCATATTTTTTACCTTCTTTAAAAAATACCAAAATATCCCAACCAACATTTTTGAGAATTTATCTCAAAATCAAAACTTTTGCAAGACTAGTATTAACTTTTTCAGCTCTACTTTTAATAAACGATTAGATGAATTAAACTTCAGAGTTGTGTGTAAAGTTTTACAGGCCTCACTACGTTTATGGTATAGTTGGTAAGTGTGACATTGTTATGAATACAAATGCTGTGTGGCTTTTAGTCCTACTTCACTAGCTTTATTATCCTAACCTAAAATAAGAGAACTGTTTGGGTTTTTTTCTTTGTTTTTGTTTTTATTTTTGATTGATTTTGGTTTCTTTCTTACTATCTATAGAATCATTATAATAGCTCTGTATAACTGAAGAAAATGTTGGTGATTTGTGTGGTTGTTGTTTTGTTGTTGTTCATCCTCATGCTGTTGCTGTAACTTCAAGAAGTTCTATTTCAGTCCTAGGATCCCTACTCTGTTCAAAGCTATATAAAAATCAAAATGATGTTATCAAAACCAAGAACTTACAGAGCACATACATTAGATCAGAAATAGAATTTGATGCTGGGAGATGATGTGAACATAGCAGACAACACAGACACTAGTCTGTCTTCTTAATCAATAAAGATTGATTTCTTTCCTTTACTGTAGTATGTATAGAAATAATAGTCAAAACTAAAATGACTCTTCTAAATCACTAAATCACTCTTCAAATCTTTTTACTATGAGGCAGCTTAATAGATGTTTGTACTACTTTCAGATACATGAGACAAAATAGCATGAAAGTAACTGATCATTTCAGAACTTGAAGATGGAGACAGGTGCTGTAGTCCTTGGGAAGTAGAAATTCCCCTTTGTATCCTGAGAGGGGACCACTTAGAAGGATATGCAATCAAAGCCAAGCAACTTGTGTTTGACACAATAAGAAATATGAGAAAAGTGAATGTGGTCTAAGCAACAGTTTGGAAAGGGTTATTTTTGTAGTAGCTCTCTGAAGAGATGAAAACAGGAAAGGTGGCACAGCCATATAAAGTGTTTTCAGTCATTACAAGATACAGTCCAAAGGAGAATTTGTCATTTGTGTAGATGAGGAGGAAACTTAGCTGTGTTCCAAAAATAATAGAAAGCTTCATTTTAGCTTTGTGTGATTTAGAGGGATAAATTGAAGATCCTCCTCGGCATTGCACCAGTGTTTCAGGTAATAGAGTGATATTGTTTGTGATTAAGGAAAAGATGCAAAGGGAGAATTTGTAGAAGGGATATTCTTAACTCATCTTGTGCTAACAGCTAGATATCCATGAGGAGCCATCGGGTGTGTATGTTCAGGCTTTGGCCAAGAAGATACAAGTGTAGCCAATGCGAATGTTCTCTCATAAACTTCATATATAGGTATATATATTCTCATATTTAAATGAGAGGAGTTACTTTTTTCTGCAAACCTGCTTCATCACAGGGTCACATCCTCCTTCAGGCAGCCACCAAGCTCTGGCATTGGGTTCTCCATGGACTGCAGGTGGATCTCTTTTCCATAATGGACCCATTCACATGTCACAGACCTTTCAGCTCAAGTTCAGACTGAAGTACCAGCCTGTCCAGTACAGCAGGACAGGAACAGCAGCCACACTGGCGACCTGCCATCCCTTGGAGGCACATCTGCATGGCTGTTATCAAAGCATTCCCAGGCACAATACAGTAAGGTGATAAGCAGTACAGCACTATAGCTAGCAGCAAAAGCAAAATATGCCCACTAAAAAGCACTAGATTCAAAATACAGTCACAAAAGTGAGCCCCATGGCAAGAGACAGGAGCCTGCTCATTACTAGCTAAACAGCACTACCAAATAGAAATTCAGTCTAGTGTATTCCAGAATAATTAATTCTTGAAACTTGTTAGCTAGAATACACATTTAAGTCTAGTGTATTCCAGAATAATTAATTCTTGAAACTTGTTAGCTAGAATACACATTTTAAGGGAAGCTTTGAAGCATAAAACCTGAAATTAAATTCAATCTTCTAATGGAGCAAAAAATAATTATTTCCTTCCCACTTCCTATGCTAAAGTTATTAACAAAAAATAAAAATTGAAAAACCAACTCTCCAAATCCCCCAACAAACAAAAACCCACTTCATCTTTTGGACTAAACTAGAATCTTGCTTATGTGGTAAGATCTAGTTAAAACATGTACATTCAATTTCTTACCAAAATCTTCCCTCTTCCCTTAAACTGTAGAGTTGGAGGATAGAGGTTTCTCTGAATTGATATTAGTGGAGGATATGAGAAAGTACTGGTTCCATTTGAAGCAAAGGGGTTCTAGAGATTTCCCATCATCTGTTGCTGTAGGCAAACTTCCATGTGGTTGTGGGGTAAAGGAGAAATCTGTAAGTAGGAATACTTATATGTTTTTCTTAACTTGCAAGAATTTTTTTCCCTGAATACTAATACTTTATTTTCATAAGTTTGCTGTGAGTGCTGCACATCTTGTATTAGGTGTTGAGGATGCCATTTCATCATTTTCAGAATTTGCTCTACCATCTTCAAGTTGCTGAATAAGATCCTATGTTCTCTGGCTCCCATGTTCAGGTTGTTTTCCCCAGTGGTGTTTTCCAATATTTTAAAAAAGACTATTTTACTGAATGAAAAAGGGATTCACTGCCTAGTACCAGCTTCCATACAAGACATTGCAATTTATTTATTTATTTATTTATTTTAATCTAAACAAAATATTTTTATTTGCAGTAGGACTCACTGTTTTCTTCCCCCCCCCCCCCCGTTTTTTTTCATGGGGGCATAAAATGTCTTTCGCTGTAGTGTGCTTTATCAAGAAGATTGTAACATGTCCTCTGTGTACATTCTTTATACATCAAGGTATAAGAAAAGTACAACAAATTCTGGTAAAGGACATTTCATATAATCTACGTTGGAGCTTGCTGACAGAAGGAAGTTGCCAAACCCAGGAATATGGATGATTCAGGAATCCCTTCTTATGACCTTTCATTCAGTAGACTGGATAATGACATTGTTTTATTGCTTTGCTCAGTAGTGATTGATTTCTAGTGCAAATTTTAATAACTTATGTTTCGGTTTGTTAACTGTATTCAAATGAAAGTGTGGAATAATCCACACTTAGAACTGGTTTTGCAGTCTTGTGTTGAAATTGCTGACACAGATTAAAGATTTCCTTTAAATTGAAAGCCTTATGTTTTACAGTGCTGAATGACCACTTGCAGCTTTGAAGCACACTAAGAAAAATTTCTGGCTGTCAGGGGTGACATTTAAAATTTGTGCTCGGAGAAAATTCTTGATTTTGGCATCAAGAAAGCTGTTCTAAAGATAACCTGATGCTTCCCACCTGCTTCCTTGGCTGCTGCTCTAAGAGCTCGCATCGGACTTCACCTTGGTAGATAGGACAGGAGTTTGTAAAATGGTCCCGTGTCACGTTTGCCTCAGGAAACTGAAACTTTTGAAGATGCTCTGAAGGCTGCCGAATTCTTGGAAACTTTTGTCAGAAAAACAAAAATTTGGCATTTCAAGCCAAACTGAACGGCATACCTTACTGACAGTGTTAAACCTATTGTTAGCAGTTCCCCAAAGGGCTATACTTTTTTTTTTTTTGGGGTCAAAATTGTTCCCGTACTATGCCAGCACTTCCTTTGCCTTTGGGTTTCTCCTCTGCAGCCCGCACTCCCAGCACCCCGGGTATACGTGGTGGGGCGGGGGTGTTTCCTCTTGTCCCCAGCCCCGACACGGACGCTGGGCAGCGCCCTCCCGCTGCCGCCCTGGGCGAGGGGGCCCCTCCTCGGACGGGGGCCGGGCCGGGCCGGGGGAGGCTCCCGGCGGGGGCGGCGGGCGGTGCCTCCCCCCGCGGCGGCGACTCGGGGCGTCTCGGCTGCGTCCCTGCGGCAGCTGGCGGCGGTCGCGGGCCATGGGGAGGAAGAGCTTCCGCCTCGGTGTCCTGACCCTCGCCGTCCTGCTCCTGGCCGCCGCCTCGGAGGGTGCGGAGCCGCCGCCGAGCTGCGAGGCGGTCCGGAAAGTTTTCCAGCTCCGGCGGCTCGGCCCGCTCGGTGGCGTCCCGGAGTTCCCGCGGGCAGGTAAGGCAGAGCTGCCGGGGCACCGGGAGCGGCGGGGCCGCCGGGTTTGAATTCAGTGCCACCGGCGGCGATGGGTGGGTGATGCTGGTGGCGGGGCTGGGCCCCACGGGCACATCGGGTCCCCCGCTTTGTAGCGACATCGCGGCTGGCCGCTTACTCATGACAGAAAACGCTCTTCTCGGGCTGTGGGCACTGGAGCACCTCGATACCTGCCTAAAACGCCCTTTTGCCCACCCACTTCCACTCCGTGCCGCACAGAACAGAGCGTGGCTTCAGCTGGGGTCATCCTGCTTCCAGCCGGCCGTGGGCTGGCACAGGTACGTTGGTGGCAGCGCGAACCCCGGAGGCTGGGGACAGCCACCGAACTGCGTCTGGGGCTGCTGGAGTCACTGTGCTGTGAAATGAGAATGACTTACATCGCTGCAAGTGGTTGGGCTGCGCATTTTCCCTACTGGATATCTACCTGTCACTGGAATGTAATGGAATAAAATTCCCGGGAAGGTAGAGTCTTCATGGCAATTTGAGTATATCTAGCATTTGTATCAGCAATGATTTTTTTTTTTTTTTTTTTTTTTAAAGTAGATGCTGAATGACGTTGCAAAGCACATATATAGTAAGGTGTAGGTTTTTAGGTTTGAGGTTTTGGTTCCAGGTTTGTGAGAACTTCAGTTGCACTCAGAGAATTAAAATACAAGTATTTTAGTGATTAGTGATATAGGATGAGAAAACAACTTTTTTTTTACCCATCTGTAAAGTGTGTTCATGTTTGGATGACAAGTTAACTAGTAAATGTGAGTCAGTGCTTTTTAAACAGAAAATGCAACAAAAACTGAGTTAATGCCCCCCTCACTTTAAAATATCAATAACTAACCTCATTGGTTTTTTTAAAGATAATTTGTATGGTTTTTATTATCTCTGCAAGGCATACTAGGTTTATTTTAAAGAAATCCCTCCAAAACAGAGCTTTTAATAACTCTAGCTTTAAATGTGACAGATAATGCTTAACAAAGTCAATATTGCAGTGTATAGTTTACAAATTGGAGTACTATATTTATCACCAGTACATTTATCAACAAGCATGGCTGTCTTGCATTGTCCAAACCTAAAGATTTAATAATTGTCTTTGATAAAAAGAAAATAAACGCTTCAGTTGGAAAGCTTGATGAGATGAGTACTTCACAAATGAAGGTGTTTGGAAAGTGAAATCTGTGTTACAGCTCTGTCGGTGATTTAGTTTTTCTGTGCTGATTATTTGTGCAAATAATCTCAGTATGAATGTTATGGTAGCACTTTATCTATGTTCTTCTCATTCTGTAGCCTAGTGTAAATTTTGTGCTTTCTCATTATTTTTGATTACTATACCATTCATTTGTGTACTAGGGATAGGGAGGAAATATGTTGACTCAAGAGAAAAGAACTATAGTACCTTATATATGTTTCTACTGCTCTGCTCCTCCAATTTCCTTCTTTCTCCTATAATATTTTTTATACCACCACTCACTTTCTTCCTTTGATTTTGACTTTTCTGCATTTCCTGCTCGTAGGAAAAGCTGTGTTTGAATTGTAAGAATATATAAAAGCATTCCTTTCTCTGCTTCTGCCCTTGCAAACAGTGGGCAGCAGGAGGTGTGGTACAGCTGTATGGTCAGCAGCCTTTCACTCTTTGAAGGAATTACATTGCTGTGGGCTGCCAGAGTTCTTGTTCTGAGTAGCATTGATCTCAGATATCATGAAACAAATAATTGCAAACCGTAAAATCTATCTAGAAGTGCAATGACAAGAAAAAGGGGATTAAATGAGTATTCTAGAAGGTTTAGGTGTGATTAAAGGTATTAGTAGGCTCAAAGCGTAATGTGAAGAGAAATGTCAGTTTTTGCTACTGATCTTCTGTATTAAGCCTTCTTTTGGGGTAAGATGTAAAAATATTTTAAAACCTTTTCTGATGACACTAAGAAATGTGTTTGTGTATAAGATGCACACATGTACCCATACAACACATGCATTTCTTGTAGGTGTCCACTTATGAAAATAGGTGTCCAAGCGGCCTTTACAAGTTTTAATTTTGGTGGGCATCTAGCAGCATTTTAATTTTATTAGGGTTTCCATCATGTTCCCAGTGGGGCTGAGAGATGCAATTACTCTGGGAAACTTACATCTTTCTGGTAGTGCAGTGTGCAGTGGGTGGGATATCTTTGGCATCTCAGGTGTTCCTTGTGGGTAACCACAGTGGACAGCTAGTGCAGCTTATGGCATCATGGAGCTACTCCATTATCAAATGTTGGTGTTGTCTTCAGAATAAGCTGCATAAATCCCTCTACTGCATTGCCTTTATGTCTTTATTTTAGTGGTACCTTAGACACAACTTGTTTAAGAACACTTGCATTTAAATGTCTTAAGCTGACTCTTTGGGGTAGAGCATGATCACCAGCTGAAGAACAGCAGGAATACTGGTTGATGTATGGTTTTGTATGCAGTGGAAGTCAATAAAATTATAGGGTTTATATTTGCCTTGTTTTTGTTGCATGTATAAAAAAAGGCTGTACCATTCCCATTCTTTCCTCTTCTTGGTAGGAATAAAAACAGTAGCCTTATATCAGTAAATCATACAAATTCTAGTTCTGGAGATTGCCATGTGTCTGTATTTTGAATATATGTTAGCTCAAAATCCTATGCATTATTTTATATAATTAGTTTTGCAGCCATTGTATAAAGATTGTGTATCTTTAAGGGAGAAAAAAAATATCTCTGTCATCCTATGCAGAAATGACATATATATGTACATGAAGGTGATCTTGAAGGATATGAAAACTACGAATTTGAGTTTGTGTTATAATCCACATACGACAGGATATAATAGTGTTGAAAATGGAAACTAATAATAAATATATATATATATATATATATATATATATATATATATATTTTTTTTTTTTTTTACCAATCCCAAGATACTTATTGCTACCCCTAGCAATCAAGACACTTGACTAACTCTCCTCGGTCTTTTGTAAATGTGATTTGGGAACTATAGTACAGACTTATGCTTAGCCCCATCACATGCTATATTGGAACATTAATTGCATTCATGCTGATTTTAAGTGTTAGTTGCAAAAATACTTCGTTTTTTTTTTTTTTTTCCTGTCTGGTTCTGTGCTACAAGTACATTTTTGGTGGGGCTGTACAGAGTAACCTCAGTAATTAAAAATCCGAAAAGACACTTTTTTGCTGTACGGAGAATGAAATAAAAAGTACTCAAAGGTTAGGTCTGGAAATTTTTATTTTATTTTTGTGGATCAATATGACTTGAATTAGTTAAAAAAAAAAATGGTTGTCTGCAAAATACTTTTTAACATATTTTTATTTCCTATGTTCGAGGTATTGTATATCCTTTCTGGTATTGTAACGTAAGATTTCTTGAAGATTTCCACTCTTATACCCTATATGCTAGTAAATCTAGAGCTTTTAGCTAATTTCAGCAGCTCTTTTTTTCAGAGAGATTAAGTGGGAGCTCTGAGCTCTTCTTGTTATCTTCGTTGCAAATAATATTTATTTTCTGATTTCTTTCTCTCAGAATACCTAGAACAGAGATGTTGTGGATCCCCAATTCCTGGAAGTGTTCAAGGCCAGGCATGATGGGGCTTTGAAAAACCTGGTCTAATGAAATATGTCCCTGCCCATGGTGGAGGGTTGAAACTAGATATTCTGTAAGGTCCTTCCAACCCAGACCATTCTATAATATCATTTTAGCAATAGCAGAATAGGATTGCTGGTAAACCATTCACTCATGCCTTCCTAACAGAGAGCCTCTGGTAGTTATGTCAGTGAAAAAAATTTCAGGCATCTGTTTGTACCAAAAAGCTGAATTCTGTGGCTTACTGAAAAATGTTACATTTACTGTCACTGTAGAATCAAACAATTCCCAGTGAAGTGGGGGGAAAAAAGTGCTGGAGAATTTTTTTCTCAGGAGTTTGTTTTTGGTTGGTTTCTGTTCATTTGCTTTTTTGGTTTTGGGTTGGTTTCTTTTTTTCCAGGGATTAATCTAGGCTTCTTTTTAGCAAACATTGGGAGATGATATGAAAACAAGAAGCATAAAAGAGAGTGAAGACTGTGATTAGTATAAATTTTACTGTAAGGGCTTTTTGGTAGAGAACCGTTATGAATATGAAATTGAATAAATGAGAAAAAACGTGCTGGAAGGATGAGATAATGTCAGGAAAAGTTGGTCTGTGGTACTGTTGTTAATTCAAGTTAAAATATTCTTGCTAATTCCCCTTAAAGTAACAATAGAAGTCAGTTTAAAATCCAGCAGGTTACTTTAATGCAATTCTAAGATCATATCTGAATTTTAATTTGGGCTTCTAGTATAATTTACATTCCAGTAATTTGGATTTTGGTTGTACCTCAAGTCAAATTTTTTTTTTCTTTTGTTGTATGGAGGCAGGGACACTTCTAATTACTTTATTTGTTTAACAGGCATTCAGAGCTCTGGAATATGATTTAGTCAGAGACAGAAAGTTAATTGCTCTGTCAAATCAGTTACTGATGTTCATTATATCACATCTGTTTTTGTAAGGACTGTTGCCAGCAGCATAATTTTATGTGTGTGAACATTTCACTTCTGGATCCACAAAACAATCACTGTGAAAAAAAATTCAACAATTTTTTGAGATTAAATCAACAAAAAAGTGGGCTCAGCTGTATAGCAGTTCCCCTATCTCAATCTCCAATCTTTCAGCTTCTTTAGGAAGTCATCAGTGCTCAGTAGTCTTGATCTTGTTGGGTTGGCCTGAAAGGTGGTGCAGCTCAATAGAAGACAGAGGATTGCCTCCTGACTCTCATGTCAAGTGGAACAGACCAGGATTATGTCTACATTGCTTAAGGGTGATGTCCTTTAGAAGGAATGGACTGTCCTCACTCCATGGGATTTTCTCTTGAATCTTCTTGGGAATCAATACAATGCTTTTGTGATGCCAAGACACTGTTAGTTCCCCTGCCCTGAAGTTCAAGCAGTCTCAAAAACAGGAGGCCTTTTGGACAGGACGGCATGTTTTGCTCTGTGAACTGTAGCGTGGGTGTATTGAAGGCTTCACCTTGCTGGTGTGCTTCTTAGTAGGCAGGAAGATGAGTTTGGAGTGTATAAAGAAGGAGCCAAACTTGTTCTACAGTGTTGTCTGGAGTGCCCTTTGAAAGCAGTATATAGAATTCACCATCTCTTGAAGTGCAGGTGAGAGAAATACTGACGCCTGCTGAATAGAGCCACAGAAGTGGGATGATAGTTAACAGTATTGACAGTCAGGGCCAGGTGCTTGAGGCTGATCCCCATCTCTTTTTCTGAGCAAAGCTGAAGCACTTTACAATCATAGTGATAGCAAGTAATGCTAAATCTGGAGTGGTGCTTGTAACAAAAATAAGTTAATAAATATTAAAGGATAAGCATGAGAAGGACTTAGGTCTGAAACAGGTTCCAAATCCATTTTGAAGTAAACCACTGATTTGACAATTGCTTCCAAGCCATATGGCATTTCAGTGCTGGCTTTTGAACGACTGTTTGTCATGACAATCCTGTTTTGGGATTTTTCAGACCCTGGATGTGATCTCTTGGAAGTCTAAATAAACTGACAGAAATTTACTACAGATCTGGCATTTGGTCTTCCTGGAAGTTAATGTCCTCATCCTGACAATGTTTGTTTATCTCAGGGCACTGAAAATACAGATTTGTACAGCTGAGATAATGAATAAAAGTTTGAAATCAGTTGCAGATAGGTAAACTTGCACCTTAGAACAATTACGTTTTTCTTCTCAAGCTGGCTTTCCTAGACTCATCTAGATTATTTTTAGTTCTAAAACCTTTCCTATACCATAATTGCTTGCTTCAATATATATTTTATTACAGGCTAAAGTATTTCTCTTCTAGCTGTCTCGTGATCTTTTCTCAAAGTGGATCACAGTGTAAAGCCATCGGAATTTGGTACTGAAAAGAGCCAATATGCCTTTTTGGAGTAGAAAGTGTTTTCTTCCTCTAATTTCAAAATTGGTTATTGATGAAACAGTTTTTGTGGAAGATGGAAAGTTTTTTAGATGTGAAAACTCAGAAGATAATTGTGTGGGGTTTTTTTATATTGCTTGTACTGAAATTGGAAGGACCTGTTTCACGTTCTGGTTTATCTTCCTTCTGAAACATTATCTGTAAGCTCTTCCTTGTTCTGTAGTTCTCTAAAAAAACAAATGGAAAACCACTATGTGGGTTTTGAGCAACAATTTAATTTTTAGTCAGTTGGGTGCTTTGTATGTTGTATTTGGTTACTTTTTCCTGGCCAGTGAAAGAGCTGTGTTTAATGAGTTGGAACAAAAGTAGGTCAATAAAATGTACTTCATGTGTACATGATTAGCAGTCTTAAAACTATAAAATAAAATTCACTTAGGATTGGGAATGAGATCTGTGTTCAAAAGATGCTGCTTAAAAAATACTTTCCATAAAATCAAGGGAATAAAATAATACTGAAGAGTCATCTGAAGCCATATATAAATATTCATTATTGTTTTAGGGTTTTGCTGAAAGTATGTCTTTTTGAAGCTGTACTCAAGTCCATAAAGACTAGATAAAATTTCAAATTAGATTCTGTAGCAGTGATACCTATATCTTTTGCTTTACAAGTATATCTATATATCTTTACTTCTGCTTTACAAGTGACATAGATTTGAAAGCTAAGCAGTGCCTAACAATTATTTAAAATACTAATAAGAGTTTGGGTAATAGACCTAATTTTTAGGTTACTTCATTTTATTATTAGACAAGTATTATTCATGCCTGTGCCTGTATACACAGGGTAACTGCATGTGAGCAGTTACCCTGTATATTATTTGTTAATAACTAAAATGTAGAAGTTGAAAGGTCATGCAGATGAAAATAAGTTTCTCACTATGTTTCCCTGAAATCTTGTCATATCTGTCAGTGAAATAACATATTTGAGAACACAATTTGGATTGGACTGTTAAGTTTTATATTGATATAATTTAAATTCACATATTTATTCTTTCATGGTATGTTTATTCTTTTTATTAGAAAGCATTGTTTAGATACAGTATTAAAAAAGAAAAATATTTTGAATACCACATGATAACAGAGAAGGTGAATGATGCTTTTTATGCTTTATTACGCTCCAGTTGTAAAGTTATAAAAGTACTGAACTTTCCCTCTTGAGATTTCAGCCTGCCTGAAATTTAAAAGAAACACTCCTTTGTAGAAGTTTCTTACAATCTATTAGGGAAGTAGGTAGTCAGTGTCATGGATTCATGGGAATGTTTGACATTCGAGAAAGACACAGGGAGATTAGATTGGAAGTTAGGGCTGCTCCATGTAGAAGTTAATATAAGCGTGTTCATTATGCACCTGTCAGGAGTGGGCTTTCCACTGGTGTGTTTGTAATGCTTGGAAGTAGTTAGCTTTTTTCTAGTCCGAGATTGACAGAAGCACAGGAGTGCCAGCCATGAGCTGCTCCAGCAGTTCAGTATTCTAGAGGATCATAGAATCACAGAATAATTTGTGTTGGAAGGGACTTCTAAATGTCATCTAGTCTGCAATGAGCAGGGACATCTTCAACTAGATCAGGTTGCCCAGAGCCTCACCTAAGCAGATCTTGAGTGTTTCTAGGACTGGGACATCTGCCACCTATAATGTGATGTACAATGCATATTCAACATATTTTACCAACATTGTTTAGCAATATTCACAGCTGGAACAAGATTACATTGTCAGGGAAATGATATTATATGACTTTAATTAACTGTAATAAGTGTACTCTTCCCACAGAATGTTAATTAGTATCCCCTTCTGTTGAACAAGACCAAATGTTTTAAAGCTTTTGGTGTTTCTTCTATGTGTCACTACCCATGTAAAAAACAAAAAAACAAACCGTAACTGTTTTCTAGGTGGTTGTGTTTTGCATACTTCTGTTTTATGTTAATCAGTATAACTGCCTTTTCCTTAGGTGTTGATCTCCAGGTTTGTACTTCTAAAAATCCAACATGCTGTACCAAAAAGATGGAAGAAAGGTATCAGATTGCAGCAAAACAAGATATACAGCAAGTGCTTCAAACATCAAGTGCTACATTAAAATTTTTAATATCTCATAATGCAGCTGCTTTTCAAGGTAAAGCTTTCTGCTTTTTGTTTTTTTTTGTTTCCAAACTTGTTAATACTTTTCTTGATTTTCATCTTTGATTATTTATGATGTAATAAAAGTTATCTGTTAATTTTTAGCTTCTCCCTATGCTTTTATGCTTTCAAATAAGGAGTACTAAATCATGCAGGTGATTAGAAACGGCATTGCTTTTTGGAATTTGTGGCTTTTAAAAAATTATATTTGAGAAAAAGTAAGACATCATTCTAGTAAGTTGCTTTGATTTTAATTGTAAACCTGTAACTTCACATTCCTCTTTAACTTCTTTTACTGGGGCCATACTAAAATGCAAAATTAGTGCTTGGGGTGCTATGAAAGAGAGATTTTTGTTACATCACTGTTTCCACCCACTATATTCTTTGTGTTTTTCTAGTAGACATTCTTGGGTAGTTTGTTTTTGAGATTTTGAGGTTCTTTTTTCAGATCTAGTTTTTCAGACTTTTGAGTTTCTAAATGTAATTGAAAAAAATTGCACATTGAGTGATAGCTGTTTTAATAAAAATTAGGAGATTACCTGATAAATAACAGTTATTTGGACTGGTGGTGGGGTTTTCTTTTTACAATTACTCTTCATATACTATTAATTTCTTTTTGATTTAATTTGGCATAAGTTAATGCAGAAATTGGTTAAGAGAAGATGTGAAAGTAGTAGAGGTAGGAGGTTGTATGTGATGGAAGGAGATACAGAGTTTACATGTGTTGAGGACAAAGCCCTAAAGTCTTGTAATTGGTCTGTTAATACGTACTTATTAACCTTTATGACCACTTCATTAGAGTGGGTAACATTGTAACTTCATACAGGCTTGGGAAGTTGTCCTTCTGGCAGCTCGCTTGTTTTTAACCTGTGATCCTGAAATAATTAGCAGAATGGGATCCTGAAACTCAAAGTTGACTTTGGAGTCCTAAAACCTCCTCTTTTTTTTTTTTTTTTTTTTTTTTTTTTTAAATTTAGTCTGTCTAATGCTAAAAATAAGCTGGAGTTGTGAGTTGCTCTCCATCTTTTGGGAGTTTTGCCACTTAGCCTGCCTAACACAGCTGTCAAAGGGTGTTACAATCAGGGAATCATTGATAAAATGTACAGAGAAATATTTTAATCTCTTTTCTGCCTTTGTTTTTCCTTTCAAGTTCTGTGTATTATCTTTTGCTTGGTACCATAAAAGTTAGCCTAGAATTTGGTACATTTTATAGTGTGTTAAATTTGGTCTGCTGTCTTTGGTTCATCATTTGCATTTAAACAAATACTTTTAAAAGCATATACTTAAAGGGGAAATCTGTTTTATATATCTTACACACTTCATGTATTTTCGAAGTACATGCTTTAGTCTTTACTAGTTTTGTCTTTATTTTCCTTTTATTTAAAGAAGTATAACAGAGAGAATGTTGCCTGGATTCTGGTATTACTTGGATTTAAAACCTTGTTTAACCTTGAAGTAATTACTTGTGGAAAAACATGCTATTGAATATACCACTAATTTTTGAAGAATTGCAGCCATTGCTAACTAAAATTAAAGCTAAATTATTTCAGATTCAGAAACAATAATAAGATGCTGCTGATGTTTTTTCAGCTTGGAATTCTAGGTATATACTAAGACATTCTATCTGATCTGAATTCAGTTTCGACCCTGCTTTGAACAGGACTTTGGGCTGGACACTTCTTTAAGTCCTTTCCAATCTGAATTATAGTATGACAGGATGCCTATCTTACCACTAAATGTTTAGGCATTCATTTTTATGTTTAGATGAGGCTGGGCTGGGCATCTAGGAGTGTGATTATCTCTTCTGATACTCTGGCAACTGGACAGACATCTCAGGAATCATGCAGAAAGCGTGAAGGTGATTGTTGGTGTGTGTAGAGAAGGGAGCAGATGTCATAGATTTTGTCACTGCTGTCACGTGCCTCTTCTTAAAATATGTTGAGGTTGGCCTTAAAGGGGTGGACTGGATTCCAGCGGAACAAATAGCTGATTTTGTCTCAGTTTCTTACATATTCAGTAGAGAGAAGTAGGCAGCTAAAATACATGATTTGTATCTGACTCTGCAGGTCTTCAGAAGTGTGTTTTCATTCAGCATTAAATACAGTCTAGAGATCCTGAATCTTTAGGGTATCTAACTACCAGGGACTTTATGGTGACCGTGTTGGTGAAATGAGGCAGCTGTCTGCCCATCTGTCTATTAATTTGTAATGTGTGTGCATGTGTCTTTATATAGAGTAAATTCATCTATATATATTGACATAACTTTGTCACCTTCTAATGTTTGTGAAACTTCTGTGGTTCTGTATTATGGTAAGTGCTGCTTCCTGACAGTAACTATTGGCAATTTTCAAATGTTGCAAAAATTCCATGCCTCTTAGGACATGTCAAGCTATGTGGTGCAAATTGCTCCACTTGTGTACTGGGTCCTACTGAGCACTGTTAGTTTTTCCCTTGTGTTTCAGGATGTTTCAGAATGTGTGTTTTCTTTTTCATTGTGAATCTATTTCTTTGAGGGATGGTAAGGGAACAGAAGGATGGGTGGCAATGAAGTTAAATAAGATATTAATCCGGTAAGTGGGAGATACATTATGGAGAGCAATAAATAATTTTTCCCTTGGGAAAGGTGACTAGAGAACTTAAGCTGTATGATAATTTTGTTTCAAGACAGTACTTTTGACAGGATAACATTATTGCACATTTCTGATTTTTAGTATTTCTTACCTTAATATTTGAGGAAGTAATTGTTGCTGCTGTACAGGGATTGCTATAACATCTCCATTCTAGTAACCATAAACCCAAATCCTTTTTAAACCTTACATCTACATGCCATAGACATATCTCAATATGTACACACTCATTTTATACAGTTCTTAGATGTTACTCAAAGTTCACACTGACCTTTGCTATACCTGTTTTCAAAAGATAAACAAGTGCCAACAGGGTTACAGTATAGTCACATTGCAGTGCTGGTTTTTGTGTAGAGAAAAAAAGAAATCCCTACAATTTCTAAAATTTGGAGAGGAATTGAATAGGTATCTAAGAATCTGGTGATTTGCTGTAGGATGAAGTGCTGTGCAACAGAATAGCAGATCTTGTGTCACTTCACTATTTTTCCACAAGAGAGCTGGTAACCCTTTAAAAAGCGGCCATGTATGACATAGAACAAGGTAACAGCTTGTCTGGTTGAAAGGGAAATTCAGAGATTAGAATTTAGTTGCGGAGTCTGAAGCAAATGGACTTTTCTTTGTGCTACTACATTTGTCAATTCTAGTACTGTTGCATAGTTTTTATAAATATGGAAGCATCAATCATTTCTGAATGGGGCTGCCTGTCACTGAAACAGAGGTCTTGGCAAGTGTGTGTCTGTATGCAGTAGGTAATAAACTGCACTCTTCAATAGAGCATTACCTGGCATTTCCTACTGTGTAGGAAAAATTTAATGCCTTTGCCATATAAGTTCTGAAGTATATTGAATCAGGCTTTCTTGATGCAGTTTCATGTTTTTCTATTAAATTATTGCTACACAGTAGATCAATTTCCACTTTATCCTAGAGCAGAATTAAATGAAGTCAAATTGTTGCATCATATTGTTTGAGATCACAGTACAATTACATTTAAAATGTAAAAAGTTCTAGTCAGTAGCTAGAGTAAATTGTGTGAACTAGAAAATGTGTTGAAATCTTCTGAGCTGCTTTCTCTGGTACACCATAAGACATAATGGAATTTCTTTTCAACTTTGTGAAACTAAATGTGCTCTGGCACTAATTCAATTGCTTTCCACTATTCTGAAGTTTTCTGAAGAAAGATTTGATGATCAGAAAACTTCCAGCTAGAGCTGCTGTATCTTTCATGGTTTCGAATGATATGTTGCCTGTCAGATCATTTGCAATACAAACTGCTTTGATGTTCTAACATTTTCTTCTTTCACATCTCCATAATCCTTTATATTTTAAGTGTGATATAAATAAGCCTAAATCTAAATACTGGTGAATCCCACTTCTTTTAATTAAATGAAACTTAAGAATTCTATTAAAAGACAAAAATTAGGAGAGGTTGAGAGACACCATTTGTCACTCTGTTATATTGAGGGATGAGAGTCTCAAAAATATCTGTGGTTCACCAGAGTTATGTTCCTCTTTCTCAATTGCTCTGCAGCCCTTCCTCACAGCTATGATTATGCTCCCCTCTGGACTGAAAAAGTAGGGAATTTTAATAACCCAGAAGAATAATTATACCCACTGATGGGTCTAAGGAACAAAGCTGTTACACAGACTTTATTAACTTCAGCAATCATCTATTCATATAGTATTTTGAGTCCTTTACAATAAAAAAACAGGATAAACATTATGCTAATATAACTTAGATTTGGACCCAGTATGTCTGTATATACATAAAACACAGCACTAAGGGGCTGCTGGAAGTGCAGAAATGTAGAGATTTAGATTAATACCTAAAATTTAATTATTAATCCTGAGTTTTAGTTCTGTATTGCAAGCAAGTCTTTTATCATTCCAAAGGAGTTTGGTTCTACTCTATCTCATTCTTATCTTTAGATACTTATTTGCCTATATGTGTGCTGTGCCTGTAGGCACTCCTGGGGTATATATATGTATTGATACATGTACAGGGATTTAATGAGCTTCTGTACCAGTTTTCAACACATCAGTCTTTTCTTAAATTGTTTGTTTCAAGTGTGTACTTGCACGCCTATATTCTAGTTTCAGCCTGTTCATTTACCGTCAGTTCTTTCTCCTAGTTACAATAGTGTCTGAATTACAATTAAGCTGATGTCGATGCACTGTTCAGTCTCATATTCAGTGAGTACTAAGATTTTTTTTTCATACTTTTGTTAGCACCCAGCTAACTATTATTTGGTTTATGTTTTTGTAACAGAGTGATCAGTATTTAGATTTTTTTATGCTTTATGTAGTTCTTACGCATTTGAAAAAGGAAGTGAAGTACAAATTTAAAGCATCATTCCCTTGGGAGCAGTGGCCATAGAAAATTTGTATTTTCATGGATACCTGCTTCCTGCTTATTCTGAGAACTTAGGTAAGCTAATAGCTGACAAAATGCAGGAGTTTGAAAGACTGAACTCCGGCAGAGAAGGTAGTATAAAATTGATGGTTTTGAATGAATGTTTAATATTATTTCAAAGGTAGAATTCCCTGCAGCCTTTTAGATTTCCAAGATTTTCAAATACACATGTAAGTTTTCACTTAGTATTTTTATTCTGTGTTAAGAGAAAGTAAAAACCCAAAAAGTTAGCAAGTCAAGTCTTGTTGAAAGACAGAACTCAAAATAGTCCTGACACAATGGAGACAAAGTGCGAAAAAATCGTTGTTCAATAGGAACAAATGCAAAGTACTCCATTTAGCTGGGGAGGAACAGTGGAAGACATAATAGTATGGGGGATATCTTGCAATGGATTTGTTCTGTAGGATAAGTTCTGTGAATAATGATAGATCAAAAGATGGCAAAAGTCAGCAGTTTCATACTGTTGTCAGGCAGGCAACTATTTTAAGATTCTTAAATAGAAAGACAAAAGACATCTGTGAAACTTCTGTTTTGAATTGGTAAACTGGAGAGCATTGTTCAGTTTTGGGTAGTGTATTTGAAAGACCCGTGTCTTTCAAAAAGACAAACAAAAAAAAAAAAAAAAAAAAAAAAAAAAAAAAAAAAAAAAAAAAAAAAGAGAGAAAAAGTATGCTCTGAAATCTGCATAGAAAAAACTACACATAGAAAAGTGCTTATCTGTACTCCTTTATAGCAGATAAAGCCCCACTGGTGTCTTACTGCAGCAAAGAAAATACAGACTCAATATTAGCAAATATTTTCCAATGACAACATTAAAATCCTTCTGGTTAACAATTTTGGGAATTCTATGTCTTAGAAACAAGCTGAACAAGAAAACAGTTGCCAAGAATTATGTTGAAAATAAGATTAATTCTCCTTGCAGGCCAGGGGTTAGACTGGACTACTCAACAGACTTTTCTTGGCCTTAGGTTTACAATGTGATTTACAAAGAAAGGCTAAATTATTTGAATGTTTTAACTAGTTTTAAGATTAATCTGTGGGTGTTATGCTCTAACAAAAAGTGTTTGTTCATTAATCTCTCTCCAAGAAGATTACACAGTTCTTTACTATAACATAATGGGATGGATTGCTTCAGTCATAAAGACTCTTGCAGAATGGGTTTAAATTTAGAATATTATATATCAGTATCAAAAGAACACAAATTAGTTCATAACTTGATACATAATTTTCTTTTTCCATTATTAGTTCTACAATGGAACTATTGTGTATAGAACTAATAGATCTGCACACTGTCACTTCAACAGATACTTATGCTATTTTGAACTACATATTCTACATGGGAAATTCAAAGAATTGTACAGGTTTTACAGTACAGATAGTCTTATTTTTAACCTTTTTAATTTTCAAATTGTGTCTTGGTGAACCTGACAGACTGCTTAGAAGTGGAATCATGTACTGCATTTCAAAGGAGAGTTTTACTGCATTACTGGATTTATCTTTGTGAGAGGTAAACCAGTTTGGTTTCCCAACAGACGTAAACCTCCTGATGTTATCTGATCTTATATGGACTTTTTAAAGATAGGTATATTTCCATCTAGAGTGGATAAATCGGAATGTATTTTAAATGACTTTTCAAATTAGAAAACCATTGTGTCAAAACAGCAGAAAGGAAAAGTGAGGGAGGGTAGAATTGCTTCAAATTAGAGTTAATCAAACATTGAAATACATTATTACAAAACTTAGAAAACCAAGCACTGACCTTCCTGTAAAAAAGTTCTTCCTGTACTTGAAGTAGCTTAAGTATAGTAAAGAG
Organism: Vidua macroura; assembly: GCF_024509145.1. NCBI lineage: Eukaryota > Metazoa > Chordata > Aves > Passeriformes > Viduidae > Vidua > Vidua macroura. The sequence goes on along the minus strand of NC_071572.1, from coordinate 42,953,131 downwards.
AGAATTAAGTCAGGTAATATGCAAAAAAGGACTGTTCTGTACACATAAACCTGGGAGGAGAATTTTGCTCCTGTGGAGACAAAAACTGAAGGTTGTCACTGCAGACCTCAGGACTTGCCAAATGTAGCTGGAAACCTATGGTTAGATAACTGAGCTGAGCCCAGTGTCACCATTGACTGTAATGACAGCTTGGACACTTAGCTGAATTTCACAGCTTGGACACTTAGCCAAATTTCACACACATAGATGTGGTGTTATATTTTAGTTAAATGGTATGCTTTGTCTCACCCCTCAAAAATGTGTGGTTTATTCCAAGCCTGTGATCCTCCCCTGAAGTATCATGTGTCTGTAATCCCATTGGCCCAATCTTGTTCCACGGCCGCTTTGAATCCCCCTGTTAAGTGTGCCGGGGGGATGGGGCTCCCTCTCTCTTAGCCGGCTCTCCTGGCCGGCGTTCTTTCAGCCTCTCTCTCCCCCTCCCCTTTCCCCCCTCACTCCCCCTTCCCCCCTCTCTCCTTCAGAAACCATGCTGCCTCCCGGGGGTAGGACCCCCAATAAACCCTCATCCTATTAGCACCCTCAGAAGCCGTGTGGAGTCTCCTCACCTGCCTGCTGCTACCAGCGAACTCACAGCGTAGGGGGCCCCCCAGGGACACCCCGGGGGGTTCTCCCAAAACGCACCGCAACACATGGATACCTACACTGAGGTGTGTCTGAAGCTGTGCCCCAGTGAGTCTCTTCTACACATCAAAGTAAGAGCCCTCAGAAGTTCCCTACTCTCTGAAACCTTACAGTCACCCTATCTGACAGTGCAAGCGTGTGAGTAAAGTTTGGGAACAAAAGCAGGTTGCTGAGCAGTAAGCTCGCACTTGAGTTTCCAGCCTATCAGCTGCTTGGAGGTGATTGCTTTTATCCTGATGTAAATGAAAGCCGGCTCACGGCTTCCCTCCTGCTGGAGAGGTGGAAATGTGCAAGAAGATTGCATAAACATATTGTCAAATCTATTGTTCACTCTTATCATGTGGCAATTTGCTTACATGCAAAATAAGAACTGTTTTTCTTGAATTAAGCAGAAAGGTATGTGTGTCATGTAACAAAGTAGGTGACAGTGATTTCAACAGTCATAATGAAACAAACTTACACAAAACACGTCATGAGCAAGTGTAAGTAGTAGTGTAAGAATCTTTGATTCTTAAAAGAGATGTTGATACAAGTAATATCCATTTTTAATAAAGCTACCAATTTCAGCTGGTATTAAAGGCTTGAACTTAGGTCTGTGCAGACTAGAGGAGTGCCATGATAGAAATCTGCTGATCCTTGAGTTCTGGAAGAGAACATTTTGTATGCACTATTTCAGTGCATTTGAAATGCATATGCATTGCAGGTCAGAATGTAGCATGCAGCATGCTACAGATCTGCTGTAGATCAGCTGCATAGCCATTCAGTACTTGTACAGTAGCCATTTATCTAGGGGTTTTCAGTAGTGTCTAAAAATACAGCAGAATTTACTGAGGAGAGTTGGCTGTTTTCTGGGCTATTTATTTTGCAGTGTGTAACTCTTCCCTGTTCCAGCTGTCTTTGTCTGTATACCTACTTAATATCCACTGTGATAGAAGAAAAATGAAAAATTAGCCTTGTTTGGTGGTTAGGGTACTTGTGTGCCACAAAGCAAGGGTACTGCTCCAGTGAGTATTTTTAATTATTCGTATGATTTGTAAATGTAGTCTGCACTCACAGGCCTGAATCAGTTTAGAACAAGTGTTTTTCAAGATATGTAGGAGCTCTAGGCTGGATATACTTCCATTATCCAGATCTCATCTGTTTTACTGCATTTTTCAGTGACTCCTCTAAGGTCACCAGACTTTTAAAAAAGGGGATTATTGGCTGATTGGGAGAAAATTAACTAACTTCTCTTAAGAATGAAGAGATATGTGTCTAAATTCCAGTGGACATTTCCCTCCACTGCTACCACTGTGATAACCATGGTCTGGCTGCTTGTGGAAATAAGCTTGTGCAAAGTATAGCAAAGATGTTCTGCAGAGCCAGGCTTGCTGAGAAGATTTCTTTCAAATCAAGTTGATGTGTTATTTTTAAACTGAAGCATACCAATCCTTGTTCCATACTTGTGTAAAACACATTATGGATATATAGATATATTTATTTATTGTTAGGCATCTGAAAATAATTAAATATTTGAAGTATTTCTTGTTCTTTATGTTGTGCCTATGAGGTCTTTTGAGCTTTGTAAGATGGGATAATGTAGTTATAATTTACAAGGTTTATGGATGTACAGAGAGGGACTAGAAATTTGAAGTTATAAAACGGCTTTCCTTTGTGTTTCCATTATGTCATAACAGTTTCAAACTAAAATAGTTTACAAGCTAATTTTCTTTGTTTTCACGAACACGATTTTAATGTCATGTTATTTTAAACAAATTGCTGGTAACATAAAATGCCTGATAATCACCAAGGAGTAGTTTTTTTCACTCCGGATCTGTTACTTAAAAGTTGCAAGCCAGAATCCTGTAAGCAAAATAAGACCTAGTTCAACCATATTAAAATTCTATGTACATTTTAATTTGATTTTGGCTGTGTGCGCATGTTATACTGAAGCTATTACCTGGCTCAGTGGTCCCACAGACAATTTCCCTTTCTCATTCCGATTTTATTGTAAATGATTGTCAGCATAGTAGAGGAAACTGCAAATTCAATTTTGATCAGTCCCATGAGAGACTTGATTCTTCATGACTTACTATTGTTATTTTGAAGTTAAATTGAAATAGCCATCTAATTTAAGGGTTTCCTTCAGAGTAGAGGATTAAAATCTGTAATTTGTTTTATGCAAGGTCTTTTTCTTTATTGTGTTATTAGGTAGAAGCTAATATTTAAGGAAATCTTGTAGTGATTGCTCCCATGGGAAAGATGTAGCTATTCATTTAATAATTCCATTTTATATTTAATGGTTTATTAAGCTGGCTTTTTTCCCTTTTTTTTACACCTGGGGATCATAAACCTGCTGTTCTCTTTTAAAGACAATGTTTTTTGAGTACTTACTATATTTTAAGATTTAAAGATAGCTCTTCCTCCACTCATGGCACTTAGTCCTTACTGTGAGGCAGATTAATGACCTCTTTGGTTTAAAGAACTTTGATTTTGCTTCCTCTTTCAGTGATGTTACTGTGGTACAAACTAGCCCAAAATATGGAAGATGAAATAGTGAGAAGTTAGAAGAGAAGAAAAGGTAACTCCTGAGAACAAAATGGTTTAATGGCATAGTTCAGTGTGACCCTCCCAGAGGCAAAGGTCTTAACAGTAGGTCATTGGGATGAGATTCAGGGCTTGATTCAGCTGCAGAACAGGTATCTCTCTCTAGTGCTGTTTTAGCTGTCTTAGGGTGTCCTTTCTGTCCTCCAGGCCAAGCATGACAGCAAGGTGCTGATCCCACAGAGGATATCCTGCAAAACCTTGAGAAAAGTAAATGTCTGTATTCTGGGCAAAAGATTCAAGTAAGTTCATTCTTTCAGAATGTAGAAGCCAACAATGAGGCGTCTACATGTGAGGTATGGGCATTTAGTCCCATCATGTTCAAAGGAAATGAGATCAAATAAGTCTCTTTTAAATGGAGTCAAGTAACTCCAGTGATTACTCCTTTTTGCTTACATGCTTACATCTTACATACATACTGCATATAAGATATATGTATATTCTGAAAGTAAGGGGCTAAGTTATATTGAAGCCCTAGACAATGTCACTGCTACAGAAAGAGTTACAGGGGCCTAAGGAAAGAAGATTTAAAAAATTGCAATAAAAATGCTGCTTTTCAGGAATATCCCAGTTTTTCAGTTAAGATGCAGAATAGACAAGGTAACAGGGTGAAAAAAAATCATGATCATAGGTTTGGTCTTGCTTCTAGCTACAGGTTTGCTTCACTAGCTGAAATACTTCTTTGGTACTCAGCTTCCCTCCCTGCAATTGCTATGGCTCCTAATGCAACTGGAACAGAAGCATACTGTCAGAAAGATTTGGTCAGATGCACAAAAGTGTAAGCTTTTTGCGTATTTTCTTAAAACTCAATACCTCTTATAAAACCAATCAAGAACACGTATACTAGTGACAAAAATAATTAAATCATCCATGTCAAAGATCTTCAGAAAATATCTGAGCATTAGCTTATGTTTGTGCACTCATCACAGGAGTGGATTAAAGAAACCAAATAAAAAATCTGAGATGGATAAATCCTAAAAAAGCCAATCTTTAGAGAAATAATAAGAGAAGTATAAAATTAGGACATTAAGCAGAAAGAAGAGAAAAGGGGAAAATAGGTGTGTCTTTTTAATGTCTTCTTTTCTTTAGAACTTTACAGTCTTTGTTCCCTCACCTGCCCAGTGCATAACTAAATCCAACAGTGCTTTCTTGAGAAGATCACAACCTAAAATGATGGTAAGTATCAGAAAGGAAGGTGAAAATCAAAGGCAATATTAATTAAATAATAATTAAATCAACTGCTGTTTGCAGAGAGTCCAGAAAGTCTCTTTTCTGCTTCTCAAATGAGGACACTACTCTCCTCATGTAACCTAAAGAAAAAAAAAGTTTGGGTTTTATTTAGGAGACTAAGACTCCTCTTCTCTGCATTATCGAGCTTTAAATTTCAGTGAAACACAGTACAGCTACAAGCTGCAGCTGCAGTAGAAGGAGCAGTGCCCTAATTTGGCTCATTTACATGAAAGTAACTATTGTGACACTGAAAGAAGTCCAGCCTTGGCATCTTCTCACTGTTCATGCTGAGAATTCAGAACAAGTGATAGTTTTTAACTTGTCACACCTGGAAATGTAAAACCTAATACAGTGTGAGAACAGTGTGGCACTATTTTCGTGAAAACTTAAAAATGAAAATTCTGAAGACCAAGGAAGCTCTATTTAATGTTCTAGGAAAATGAAGCAAGAAAAATACTCTGAAGAGAGCATGTAGAGTTTAATTCAAGGTTTAAGTTGTTTCTCAAAAAAACCTTCTAACTTACTTCTCTTCCCATAATAATATAAGAGAAGGTGGTATTGGTTACTCTTGACTCAAATCTTTAGAGCATGGACAAATTCTGGGGAAAAATGTGCTGGTTTGTTCTACAGCTCTATTTTCCTATTTTCTTTTTTTCCTTTACTACTTTACTTTCAGAAGTTGACTCTACATATTTAATATGGAGATATGCAGTGTTAGTAGCATTCTTTTGCTGTCCCTTGGGTCCACAATGACAGAGTAAATATTTGGCATATGAACCTGGTGAGCTACTAAGTAAATCCACAGTGGTGAATGCATCTTCTAGGCAGTGTGATCTCTGGCCATGAGGAGGTACTCAGCTGGTTGAGATGCATTTTCAATGTGTAGGCATAAGCAGTATCTAGGCCAGTGCTTCTCCATTTGGTTAATATAAATGGCCAGATGGACCCAGGTAGGAAATAAGCCATACATTGTAATAGTCAAGGTGATTAGCCACTGGAACAGGCTGTTTGGGGATAACAGAATATCGGCCCCATTTCAAGTTCTTCACTGCAATCAAATGTCAGCCACTGCCCTGTTTTATAAAGAATTATTTTGCAGGCCCAAGGTGTGTTATAGCAGTCAGATCTACAATCCTGTTCCAGTGTTAAAAATGGTGAGTGTGAATGTAGGAAAGCATTCATCATAGTACAGTCTGGCAATGGAATGATTCTTTGAAAGATATATAGTGTCAATTTAATCAGAAAACTGAATGCAGTCTACTCCACAGACTTCCCCCCACGTTTCTTCCTCATGCAGAATTTTAAGGGAAGACCACTAAGTTATTCAATCTCTCCAAGGAGCTTTGCAACAAAGAGAGATTTAGCATTGTATGCGTATCACACTTTTTTTTTTTTTAATTTTCTTATTTAGACAAAAGTCTAAATATCACATTAAGTGTTTATGGTTGATTTGGATACTCTTTGCAGGCTTTATATATTTTTAAGGACCTTAGAATCTATGCATTTTTTTTATCCTAAGTGAATATTTTCTGGATGGCTTGGGTTAGGAGTATCAAGTCACATTACCTATTTAGGTGCTGAAATCACTCATTTCTTTCAATATCACAGGCTTTTACACCACTGACATTATCGCTCTCTGCAGTCCGTTTTTGCATAGTTATTCATTAAGGCTTTTTTAAAAAAAACAGATAATAGTCAAAATTTCTTCCTTTTATTTTGCACTCTTCTCTGTTATTAATACTGTCTAACTGAATTTGTCTCAGGCTTTTAAGAAGATAGTAAAACCTGAGATCCATCGATGGGACTTCAAACAATCAAGTTTTACAACAAAACAGGACTTTAAAGATTTTGTCAGAGCTTTTATTACTTGATCACAGATGGAGAAAGGTTGTGCATGACAACTACTTTATTTTTTAAAAAACTGAGATGCTTTGAGCACCTTGACATCTTATAACACTGCTGTTTTACTATGAAGAAAGAATTTCTGTCTGTTCCTGCCCCGAATCATCTTCCCTCTATCAAAAGAAATCTGTAGCACTATGCAGGGAAGGAATGACATTGGAAGCAAGTTTCCATGGTTTATTATTAATTGCTAATGAGTCTTTACCTTACGTAAGTAATATTTTGCCTCCATTCTTTAGCAGGCTAAAGCTTAACATGACTTATTAAGTGAAATCAGCTTATTTTTACTATGATTCTCTAGTGAATATTATTTTGAGCTGTTGTTTGGGTTTGCTTTCAACTATCTATTTTGATTCATGACTTTATTGCTATAGTAAGTATGTAGGATTGAGAACACTCCTAGCTGAAGAAAGTAAAGAAATGGTAGGAAAAAAATAGGACTTGTATAATTCATCATTAAAATTCTAATTTTTACTGGATTTTATGATAAAAAATAAGTTAAGCAGAAGTTTGTAGATGGAGATAATTTCTCTTATGATCTGTATTGAGTGGATAAACTTTAAACTATGTTTTTTGAACTCATAAAAAGTTATTATCTTTATCTACAAATCCTAATCTTATCTGTGTAGTGAGGTAACCAGAGTTACAAGAACAGTATACTAGTACATAGCCTACTTTAGATGTAAGAAAATTAATCAAAAGAGAAAATTCTTGTACTCCATGCTGTCTCAAATAAGTTCTACTTGAGGAATTTTTCTTTGAAAAAAAAAATTCTGTTGTCTGCTCCCAGATTTATTCCAACACCAGTATCTAGTTGCCCTTTGAACATCAAGGCCTGTTCTAATCTACTTCTTGTTACTACCCTAGTAAAGTTATGCCTTGGAGGATCTCTGAGAAATGTATTAAGTGAAAGCGCTTTTACTTTTGATTTATGTTTTTCTCTTGTCTCTTTGACGAATTTTCAAAAATTAGATGTAGCAACTGCTTCCAAGTATTCACTTTGTGAGAGCACAATAGCCGGAATCTTTCCTAATGCTTTAATTTTGCTACTTTTTCTGCAAAACTTTGTGTTTGTTTCCCTCCCTTTCTATTGAGGGAGGGAAAAGGCATCTACATAGAAGTGGACAGTAGGGGGGACTTGGACTCTTTTATAATTATATATTTTATTTTAAACAGCCTGTGGATTCAAAACCAAGAATGCTTCAAACACTGACAAGACATCCTTGTTCTGTGTCTCCATAGCAGGGCCTAACCCCCTAGTTATTTCTGCCTTTATCTCTGAGTTTTTGATGATAATGCTAGAGAGAGATTTTTACCTGCTCTCTTTCCTACCCTAAGAATTTTACATCCCAGGATGGCGGCCAGCTGGCTGACCTTTCACAGGACTAGTGAGAGATACTTGCTTCCACATGGCTTGTTAATCCCAAGGAGAAGCCCCAGCTGTTTTTTTCCAGATTTAAAGAAAATAATTTGAGATTTGGAAAATTTTGGATTGTTGTTTGTTGTTTTAGATCAATATTTATGCATACTTTAATAATCTAGTTGCTTTTCTTCTGAGTGATGTGTACAAAGAGTTAATGCACTTTTGTTGGGTTTTAATAAATCTTAAAGAAAACTGTCAATGCTTTATGTGTCAGATATTTTAACAACATGGACATCCAGATCTGTTCTGTTGCTGATTTTTTTTTCTGTCTATGTACAGCACAGATACCATATTCTTCCTTGCCTGAGGAGGCCACAGACACCTGGCTTGGCTAAGGACAAAGCCAGGGCCTAAAATACACAGGAGCATGAACAATGAGCTAAAAAGTGATTGAAAGGCTTGTGGTGAAGCTGGCAGGAGAAATGTGTTCATCAGGGGAGAATTTTAAACTTTATTCCCAAATATTGTGCTAGGAAACTCTAGCATATCCAGCATCAGGAGAATGCTGCAGTATGTGTACAGACCTTTTGTTTTAGTAATTTTCTTTTGTGTCTATGGATTAGATTTTTTTGGGTTTTTCCCCCCCCTTATTTTTCTTTAAAAGAGATTGCAGTCTATCTGTATGATCTTTAGACCAATTTCAGAAAATTAATCTATTGCAAAAATAATGCCCATTATTCTGCCAAGGAAACACAGGTGGTAGTCATTCTCCTGTTAGAATCCCTGATGATGCTTTTGATAGATAGACTAAGTTCCTCAGCAGAATAAATGTGGACAAACAAAAACATATTCAGTAATAGATAACAATTCATAGCTAGCTCATAGAGCAGAAATGGTCCTGGTTCTTTTTTAATGTACTTTTCCTACTTTATATCAAATTTTATCATTCTGTTACTCATCCATGTACATTTCCTGTCTGATTTATCTGATGTTCCTTCATATGCTTGCAACTTTACTTTCTTTACCTATTTTTAGTTTGGTTATTTTTAGTTAGCACTTTCATTTGCGAGTAAAATCGGTAATACTAAAAAAACCCTGTTCTGCTCCTGAGTATTACACAAATTAAGCTTTTTTTTAAAAAAATTTGGTTTCCTAAGCACGAACATTAATACTATATTCAGTGACTTGACACCTCTTACCTGGTCTCAGGGGTTCTTCTGTAGAAGCACAGGTCTCCTGTGAATCCTGTGCCACATCTTCCTATCACAGGTACTCTGGGGCTCCTTCTGTTGCTCTGTATATTTATGGTTATTCAAGTTGCTTTTAAGCAGATTTTATTCATATTAGCATTGACAGCAGTTGAACTGCTGGAGAACAGCATTTTTGACACTGCTGTTTAGAAATTAGCTGAATGCAATGAGACTGGGAGAATAAGTTATTTTTTACTCAGGAGGCATGAGAAGTTTAGTATGTATCTATAGTTTACTGGGATGCATGCAGAAATCTGGCTTTCCAAGGAGGAACCAGATACATGATCCAGTTGCATCCTCTTAGGGTCTTTACTGAAGTTATTGCTGTTGTTTTGCTGTGTAAAGCAGCCCCATAATGACTAGGAAATATCTTGATTCCTCCAAAGAGAGAATTGATGTCAGCAGTAGAATTACACAGATAGGCTAATGACTAGTCATATATTTTTTGAAAATTTCCTTTCTCTATTTCAGATATTGTTGCTCATTGGAATATCTAGTAGCCAGATTCAAATCCTTTTGGGGTAATGTTGGACAATGCTTTGATGTGGATCAAGACTTGAAACATTCATTCTGTTTCATATGCCATATGTAGAGATAGAATCACATGTTCCCTGTTTTCAGCGGAAGCTGGGGCTCTTGCTGAGGGAGCTGGGATATTTAGCCTGGAGAAGAGAAGGCTCAGGAGTGACCTTACTGCTCTCTACAACTGCTTGGGAGGAGACTGTAGCTAGGTGAGGATCACTCTTTTCTCCCAGGCAACTAGCAGCTGGACAAGAGGAAATGGCCTCAAGCTGTACCTGTGGAGATTCAGGTTGGACATCAAGAGGACTTAACTAGGAGGAATTTCTTAACTGAGAGGACTGTTAAATGTTGGAATGGACTGCTCAGGGACATAATGGAGTTACCATGCCTGGAGGTGTTCAAGAAATGACTGGAGTTATGGTCTAGTTGACAAGGTCGTGTTCAGTCAGAAGTTGGATTCAGTGATTTCAGAGGTCTTTTCCAACCTAATGGATTCTGTGATTCTTTCAGTGTTTAGTGTTAAGGTAGCAGAAAATCAAAATAACCAGATAACATTTATTGTTTCAGTGTACTTTTTTTCTAACTAGACACCATTTTTTTCATCATTTAGATTCTTCTGATGGTGGTGCTTACAGTTACTGCATCCTTTCCCAGAAAGGCTTGGAAGTCAAAAGGAACAGCATTTTCTTAGGTGTCTCTGAAACCCTTTAAGAAAATAAAGAGCTCTCTTTTTAGACAGTGTGAGTACTTCAGTCAAAACTAACTTGATTAAACATAACAGATGATGGAGATTTTAACTGCGCTGTCAAAAGACAGCTTTGTTGATAATGTGAAAGTTAAGCAATTAGTTTGCTTTCCAGACTTCTCAGCTGTTATTCACAAGGAAAGTATTGTGAGAAATTCTACTCTTGCCTTTGACCCTTTCCTTCACACTTATAAATGCATGAAAGTGAAAACCAGTGTTCTGTTCTCTATAAATTTTTCACTTAAAGCTCTCTTAAGAATAACCATGAAGAATTGCATGAAATGGTTTATATATATAGTTACTCTAATACTTCTCTTTCAAGAGGAATAAAGAAAACCATTGTGGTTACATTTGCTTCAAAAGTTAAAATTCTTTGTGTTTAATGACTGCAGTATCAGTTTGAATGAAAGTAGTTTAAAAAAATATTTTATAACTGAAAAGTTTTCCATACTGTAGCTCAGAACCTACAAACACAGTAATTCATCAGTTTTCAATTTATGTTATCTTTTCTGGTACAGTAAAAGCAAGAGGTTTTACAACATACACTAATGTGTTCAAGTTATATTCTTTTTTCTTTTTTGACAGATTCTTAAAGAAAGGATAGGTGTTTTTCCTACCCTCCCATTCATACATTGAATATGTGAAGACCTTGAAGTCTAGGATTTATATTTTTCATCTGAGAGGTGGCAAGTGAAAAGTACAACTCAGGGAGATCAGTTTCATAGCATGGTGATTTGGCATTGAGTTACTCCAGACAGCTGAGTGGTGAAGTCACTGAGATAATTAATTCATCTGTTGAGGATCTGCTGAAAGACTTTGCCAAGACACAATAACTGATTTTGCCATTGAAAGGTACCTATTTCTTACTGTTGTTTGCTCATACTTAGTGATTACAAGTTTTACTAATTCTGCTGAAAGTTCAGTCCTAAATTAGGCAGTTTAGCCCTCAGTATAGGCTGTGGAGAGGAGGGATGGTGAAGTGCACCAGTCATGACTCATGGAGGTGTCTTTATTAGCAAGAGAAAAAGCCTAGAGCCATGAGACTCCTTGCTGTCTGTACTTAAGTGGAGTGCATTTGAGCAGCTTGATTAAATCCACAAATATACCAAAACCCATCTTCATTCCACGTAATTTGAACAACTAAGTTAGGAGCCTAGCTTTCCTGAGTTCTTCTGTAGTCAACAGTGGAAGAAAGGTAGTTGAAGAGTAAAATTAACCTGCTTCTTCATCTCCCACCTCAGTGCCTTTGTTGCTCCCTGAATTTAGGCAGTGTCAAATGAGATATCAAGTCGCATCAATTTCAGTAGGAATTGGGTTGCCATTATGAATTTGAGTATTAAAAAGCACATTCATTGTCTTTAAGTATTTTGTTTTCTAGCATCTGTGTTCAAGCTTCTTGTACAAATAGATGTTCAGTGGATTCAGTTAAGAATCTGCTTCTCTCTGTTGGATTTGTGCATGTCCTATAATCCTGATTTCCTTATTTAATGTAGGTTCCTGAATTAAAGTCAGTATGAGTTTTTAAAGCATGGCTTTTATTTTCATGTTCTATGCTTGCACACTTCCTAATCTTTTAAGTATCTGTGGTACTGGAAGGATAAAATTTATTCCAAGGTTTGTGAACCAGCTGTGTATTTGAGGTAACTTAATTTTCATTGATTTGTATCAGAAATATTTATACCAAGGAATAGTATTCTGTTCAAACAGAATGAGATACCTTTGTCTGTCAGTTTCTCAGTTAAGTGCCGGTTTTCATCATGGGTATTTCTAAAGCTCTTTCTTATTTTTCTCTGTATTTTTTTTTAGCCTCAATATGTACTTCTAAATTATTAGTGTTCCTTCCTTGCTGACTGTTTGGCAGTATGTGCTGTCCTCTGCTCTTTGTAGTAGCCCAATCACTTTTGTGGCTTCTTAGTGAAGTACAGTGGGAAACTAACACTGGATAATTTTTCCTGCTGTAGTGTGTTTAAGTTGGATACTTTCCCTGATCTGCTTCATGGAGCAGCTGCACAAACAGTTGTGTGTCTGTCTAGTACTGCAGCCAGAGACTTGTGAAACCGTAGCCTAAGTCATGGTCCTTTTGAGCTGCCTCCAGTGCTTATAATTAAAAGGCAGCTATGATTATATGTCTGCCATAACTTCTGTTTTTGTAGTCTTTCTTTCTTATTAGAGTAGGTACTCACATTCATCCCATTGTAGTTATTAACCCCATCTGTTTTACTGTAAATCAAATGTGCTACTTTAAGTTCAGGGAAAGGAAGCATTAGGGCAGTCTTGTAACTTCCAGTGCTTTGTATAACTAATGCTAAAACATTTTATTTAATTAAAAGGTTTACATAGTTTGTCTGTAGTATAATATAATTCCTGTTGGTTAATATTTATAATTAGGTAAATGCATCAGAACTGTGTTCTACTTCATACAGATTTTTTTGCAATTTTTTGCATGAGTTCTATACAGTGCAGACTGAAAATATAGTAGTATTTAATTAATACACAAACTTTTGAGAAATTGACAGAAACAATTCTAGTATAAAATGGGACAAATACACAAATTAGATCTAGAAGTTAGTGTAGAACTTTTGAATTGAACTCTGAAATTCAGCAGAACTTAATCTGGGAATAAATGTTAAAGTGCATTGAAGTTACAGCGATGGAAGATATAAATAATATTTAATTTAAAACATTCTATCTTTTAAAGTTGTATCCATCTGAAGAAAATACAGTTTTGAAGTTTAGCATCTGTCTCAGCTTAAATAGAGATGTGGTTTCTTGAAAATTTTCATATTTAAGGTGATAATTAATAATTCAGAAGACAGTTATTAATCAAAAGAAGAAGGAATACATTTCCTTACTCTTGTATCTGACCAGCAAAGTCTCAGAAGTGGGAATTAATATATAAGTAATATTTATTTAGAAATTAGCTCAAATACCATCAATTCCTTCTCTTTTTTAATTTTTTCTTTAAGTCTTTCCCATCCAACTCTTGCTTCACATATACTCCAGACATTTTCTGGAGACTTTCAGACAGAATAAGCTTGGAAATGATCCATGTTAAGTATAAACACTGTTTATATTATGATCTGAAAGGGTTACTGTATTTTCATTTTATAATTAAATAAGCATACATACGTTGTTCTTAGTCAAGTGGGACTACCTCTCAGCAGATTCACCATACTCCTTAGTCATGTGGCACTCTGACTCTACTAGATTTTAGTGTAATTGTTTTCCAAAGATTGTGTTTCTTATCAATGAGGAGTTTGAAATATGTATTTTTTTTCCTGAGGAGCAAGTATTACAAAAATGTTGTGTAGAGATTTGAGAAGTGAAGGAAAAAAAAGAGGCAAATGTTTATACTAACTGGGGTCACAAACATTCTTTTGATCCAGATGTGTCAGGTCCTTCTGGAAGACTTGTCCTGACCAAGGCTCTGCTGCTTGCAGATGCAGTTCTCGGTGATTTGCAAACAAAGTGTAGCAAAGGAGTAAAATGGGAAATCAGCAAGCTTTTGTACAAAAGGAAGCCTAATTCACCTAGCGAGTATAGGGGTAGACTTACATGAGAGAGGGGGAACTCACACTTGCTCACATACGGTCACAGAGGTGGGAGATCACACCACGGCCATGCCTTCAGCACCTACTTATGCTCACTCAGGGTGACAATACTAAGATCTTGGGCTCATATTCATATATCCTAGCTTTAATTTGAGCTGCATCTGTACTGATAAATAGCACATTGCCTGGGGGGAGGATTGAAACTATTATTCATTCATGTTGCCTGAGCATTAGCGTTTTCTCAGAGAGTGTTTGACTTGTTCCATGTTGTGCTTGCTAAAATGTTCATCACAGAGACAAACCCCTAAATGCCATTTGTGGAATAGCCCTGTTCCTAAGAGACAGGAATTTGATCTTACCCATTTTGTGTTGGTAATAACTCCTCACTTGACCCGAACCCTAACTGCACCCCTGCAATACCCTATAAAAACCCCATGACCCTGCCTTTGCCTGGTCTTTCCTCTCCATCCTGCCCCTCCTCCCCAGGGGTAATAAATGGATTTTCGAGCTTTCTGAAACGAAGATCCATCTCATCTATTCCCATGCCTGGTGCCGGCAGCTGCACCCTCCCAGGACACGATGAACGCAGCTGCAACACAGTGTAACAGCCATTTAGATGAGACTGTGGTACACTTGGCTGTATTTATCCTGCGTGGACCTCAGACATTATTGTCATGACACATTATGTTCTGTTACATGCTATGGAAGGTGCTGCAACTGTCTGTGACACAACTTCAGACACTTTTGAAAAAGGAAATGAAAATTAGGTGCTGATGGCATAAGGTTCACCAGCTACTTGGTGGGCCGAACCTGTGCTTCAAAGGTGGTACAAGCCACTCAAAGCTGACCTGATCTCCAGGATGTCTCTCTTATTGGTACAGAGTCTGAAGTGGCTTTGGTTTTCATTTAGGCACTTAACCCCAGTTTAATATGAGGTAACCCCAGTTTAATATGAGGTCATCTCTGAGTTTTTTATATCTGAACATGCTGAGCTTTATGAAGAGCTTCCAGAATACATGGAAAGTGGAAGATTGAGTGATGCTAGTACATTTTTCATGTCTATCTATTAGACAGACATGAAAAAGCTCTATTAGAGTGTTGCATCCTGGAGTTTGGGTTTAGATTAGGGTTTTTAATTTATGTTAAAATAAGTCAAGTTCTGTAATCCCGCGTTTCCCCCGTGTTGTTCCCCCCCCACCGCGGTTTCTGGCCCCACGCTGCCCGCTGCTGGATTCTTCCCCCTCTGCCGCTCCTGTAACCACCCTGCCGTCCGGCCCCGGGAAACCCCGTGCTGGCCAGCCCAAGCCACACGATCCCGCTCAGCCCGCGGCTCGGTGCCCGCCCCTGCGGGGTTCTCTGGTTGGTCGCTGTTGCTGGCGTCACCGCCACGGCAGCCGCCCCTATTGGGCGGCAGGCCGTGGATCCTCTCGCCCCGCCCCTCCATAAAACCCTATCCCGCCGGCAGTCAGGTGCCATTTTCTCCCATGCGAGTGACGGGAGCAGTTGCGTCTTTCCATCGAACCGCGCCATACGTGACCAATAAACCGTTCCTGCCAAGCACGGAGTAAATGGACAAATTCCTTCCTCTTTGCCGGGTCCCTAGCACACGGTAACAGAGGCTGGCCAGCCCACGCGCCCGAGACACGGAGCCGTGTCCGGGAACCCGCGGCAGCAAACCCCGGCAGCACGTGGAAGCTACGCCACAGCCGGGCTCCCAAGAGCCGCGTGCAGCCAGGGAGAGCAAAAACCCACGCCGCATTAGAGCTTTCTGGTTCTTTACAGAGGTCTCTACTTGGGGTATCAGCTGAAGAGGAGAAGGTATCTTGCCATGAATATAATTTTCTTAGAATAGCTTATACTCTATGGCAATGAGTATGATTGATAGAGTGCATGACACATTTCTTTCTTCTCACTGTATTTTGTGGCTGATGTTTTTTAAAGTATTCCCTTCAATATTTTTGTGTTAGGTCAGAGAAATCTGTCTCTTGCAGTTACTGCGTGCTTTACTTTTCCACTTATTCACCATCACACCTAAACAGATGCATTCTGTTGTTCACATCTGTTGAAGTTTTTTTTTTCCCTAGTCAGTTAGTTGACTTTTAGTAATGCACATTAAAAAAGTTGAATCAAGAATACTAACGTTTTTTGTATGTGTATGTGCAAATTCACTCACGGTGCAGAAATTGATTTTGAAACTGTCCTTCAAATCACAAATTATTCCTATAATAGTTAAAAATACACAGAATATCTTCTTGTTGTTTTAAAATTTTGTGCATTAAAATACATATCTAGCAAATGAATGAACATAAGAAAAAAAGCAACATTAAAAATATTATGTGATGGATTAAATGAAATAAGCTCAAGGAAGCAAATTTCCATTTTCTGTTCTAACACCTGCAGGTGTTAATTCAGTTGTAGTTTTAATGTACAGGTTCTAGACTGTGAATTGGAAAGGACAGATGTGCTAAATCAGGTCGAGCTTGCAAGGCTGAGGTGTTCTTCTTGTGCTTACTACTGTTTCTACAGAAATCCATATGTTTTAAGACACATGATGCTATTTCCTGTGTCAGCTTGGTGTCTTGCTCTGCTGCAGTATTAGCGCATAACTCTGTGATGTGTGGGTGGTTTGTACTTTCTGATTACCAGGGGTAAATTCAGGAGAATCACTATCACTTTCACCAGCTGCATCTGAAAAAAGTATATTATTCTTCCACAGATTTGTTAATGTAATTCCTTACTTGTAGTTTTTGACAGTTGAAGCCCTGTCCATACTGTGACAAAATATCTCACTAATATGTATCAGTTGATCATCTAGTCAAACATTGTTTTTTACATCTCTGTTGAGTTTAATAAATAAAATTTAGCTAAAACTATTTTCCAGAGAGGTATCTAATTTTGTTTTGAAACTGTAAGGAGGAAGATATGGAGCCATTGTTTTCTTTGATAATTTGATTCAGTAGGTAATCACACTGCAAGTGAACATCTTTTCTGTTAAAGAGCTCTTTAATATCCAGCATTTTCTCCATATGAATGCAATTGCATCATTATCAATAATTGTTTCTCTAAGCTAATCAACCCACTAAGTACTTACTGTAAAACATTTTACATAATTGTGAGATAGTTTTACTGATGGAAATGATGTATCAATTATGTATGCAAATCACCACAGCACTGTATACAGAGACTAAATTTTCTGTATACTTCTGCATTCTTAATAGTACCTATTTGTATAGGGATTTTTTCCTGAACCTGCCTGTGATATTTGTTACTGTATCTTACATTGCAGCTTTTCCTTCCATGATGAGCTGGGTGTGATTAGGGGTGACTGGCACTTCTTCCTCCACAGTGTTATCTAATGCTGTTACTGTCCTAAAGACTTAAAGCTTTCACCTGCTCAGTGGAGCTTTTGGAGAACTTGTAAGGAGCAATACCTGTGGTGTACAGATAATGTTACTCTACTCTGATCCTGAAAATATACATAGTGCAGACACTAATAAAAAGTTAAAGATGGAAAGTTGAAAACTCAACCCAGCTAAGTTAAAGCAGATTATAATATTATTATAAGTCCAATAAACTGCTTTTTTTTTTCCTATAACCAAGAAGCATTAAGCCCCGTGAAAACACAGAATCTAGGGGTTTAGGAAAGATTTGGTTGTAAGCCTTGTACAGTCAGGATGAATACAAGATGCAATGATAGGATGATAATCCTTTCACAACTAATCGGGGCAGTATTTCCCATCATCCCTTCCTGACATGAGAAATGAAGTGCACTTGCAATCCAGCCATCTTCTTCCAGTGCCAAGAAAATGAGGAGAATTTCCTGGAGTTTTTCCCATCATTTCCAACATCTTGGAAAAATGATTAGCAGAAAAATGGGGCCCATATTCTTTTATTTCTTAGTGTATGTGAGGAAAGAGGAAGGCCTCCATGTCCCACATCAGGTGAGGAGAAGAACACATATAATCTTCAAGACTTCTTAGACTGAAAATATGTAACAACAAATTCTGGCACCTCTGGTGTATAAAAGAAATTTTGGTGTTTGTCTTCCTGGAATGTTCAGCAAAGGTATTAGCTGAAAGGTAAAGAAACACTGTTGGGGTTTTACTTTTCATCTGAGGAGTATACAGATGAGGGAGAAATGGAGCTGGAAGCCAAGAATTTCAAAATACGGACAAATACAAAGTGCAGGGAAAGGCTGCCCTACTGAGAGGTTACACAGGCAGTTGAACTAATGTTGAAGTACTAATGAACTAATGATGAAGTACTAATATGTAATCTAGAACTGCATACCCAGTCACGTGGTATGTATGTGGGCTCATGTCTCTAGGCAACGCAAGCTTAGATCACTGCAGGTTTAGATTGCTTAGAGTTCTGTGTGGACATGTCCTTCCACTCAGATTCATTCCTCCCAATTCTAGTCATGTAACTTGTGAGGTTAAACACAGTGGCCTTACTTGTTCAGTCCAGGGAGAGAAGTAGAATGGGCCCTTAGGGCTATGGGAACATGACTCTTCCCTGTTCTGAGGTTGGAATAATCAAACAGGTTGATAGAGACTTCTCAAAATGACATGAGAAATAGATGTTTGTGACAAATGACAGTGTGTGACAGAAATTGCAAATAATAAATGGATTTCTTAAGCAGCCATTAGTTAAGCAGGAGTTATGGGAGAAGTGGCTGAATGTCACAGGCAGTGGGAGGGGAGCATTGAGATGGTTAGAGGAGCAGAGTCTTGCCAGGCTGGCAGGACATAACGGTTGCATCTACTTGGTAATGGTATCACATGTTCTGAATTTGAGTATGAGTATGGCAAAACAGGCAACCAAATGGGAAAAGCTAGAGATGGGTTGTGTGAGAGGAGATTGGGTGGAGACAAGGGGATTCAAGAGTGGCGAAAAGGTG
The DNA here is from genome assembly GCF_024509145.1 of Vidua macroura. Classification (NCBI taxonomy): domain Eukaryota; kingdom Metazoa; phylum Chordata; class Aves; order Passeriformes; family Viduidae; genus Vidua; species Vidua macroura. The sequence goes on along the minus strand of NC_071572.1, from coordinate 42,934,404 downwards.
AGCACAGGAATGACAGAAGGGATAAGATGCTGTTCAGGCTGTGTGGTGGATGGTGGCCAAGAGCACCTGTCAGGTCACAGCAGACAGGGTAGGACAGTAGACTAAAACCCTTGGCCTGACCATACTGTAAGTCAAACTTTTTATGTCATGGTTGATTAGATCAGGGAAACATCCTGAGTTTGATCATTATTTCTCACAGATCTTTCTTAATGTTTGCAGTGTATTTATTGATAATTTACTTCTGCAAATTTATTACACTGAATTCTGATGTATTCAATGACTGAAAGATGTCTCTGTGAACAATTATTTATCTATTGGTCTTGCATGGTAATGCCAAAACCAGTCCTTTTTAGATCCCTATTACAAGTTTTTCTCCAAAGAATGTATTCTCTCTGCATCTGATATATTCATCTAATTCCCATTCATTTGCAGTTTGTTTTACTGAAAGTGTAGCCTTTGCCCTCTATTGCTCATCTTCCTTTTAACAGTGTGAATAAAAGACACTTTTTCATCTGCCATAGTAAATTAAGAAGCCTTTCTTTTGTAGGGGCATAATAATGTCTTCTATTTATTAATTTACAAAGCTATTCTAATTCCTTTGGGAAAATACAATATTTTATTTTCATTGCAGTCTTGCTAGATCCCTTTATCTTCTGACAGCTAAATCTCTAAGGAAAATTCTGTATAAACAGAGTCATATTTGCCTTTTAAACATTCTCACGGTCATTTCCTTCTGGAGTTTTTGATATTCTGTATTTATTTGTCATATGCAAGATGAGTTAGAAACAATTTGGATCATAAGCTAATTGGTATCTCTGGTAACACAGTTGTTTGGGATATTTTTATGCCTGTATGTGGGTTTTTAAAATTTATTCTAAATTTTTGGATTATTTATAGTAACCTAAATGTGTGTACCCCAGGAGTCCTATTAACAAACATAAAAGAGTTTTGTAAGGATGATACCTTAAATTGTATATGTATGTGTTCTCCTTTGGAGAGAATTCTTGAAGTATTCATAACCATAGACTATTTGTCTTTACAAAGGTTAATGAACACTAGTTAACAACTGAAAAAAAAAATTTCCCTGGCATTTGGCATCCTTTTCTTTCTTCTGAAATACTACACATGTTGAAAATGACTGTGGTTTGGCTGTCTATGGAGATTCAGTTCATTTGTCAGTTGACAGAAATTTCAGAGAATAACTAAAAATTATTAAAGCCATTCAGTAGGAAAGAATAATTGACTGTTACATGGGATATATATGTACAGGATGTATGTGCAAGGTCTTACTTACACTTGGATACACATATATCCTGTCTGTATGTATTTTGTTGACTGTGCAGTGTTGTCAGTTGCTAAGTTTTCTTACTATCATACACACAAATCCCAGCTCTTTACCTTAGATCTTCCCTTTAAGATAGAGCCATCAGTGTTTTCAGCAGATTTCTATTTTCGGTTCTGTTCAGCGCATAATTATTAAACCAAGTATGTGTTAGCTCAAAATTTTATTGCTTGAGGATCATGTCAGTTGTTTTCACAGAGGACTAATTCAACCATTTTCAAATTCTTCATTATATTTTTAAAAAATATTTTTTCTTGAGATGATAGTCCAGTTTACATAGTCCAAGAAAGCAGCACTTGAAGATAAGTAGATAGAACAGTGGCAATTGGGACTTATTACCTCAAAATTCATCAAAGTTTTTCCTATCTTTTTATAGGTTAATAGGCACTATAAAAGATACTATGCATGTTCCTATATACAAAAGAAGATAGAACTGGTGCTGCGTGTTAATAAAAATGTATTCAATGAGGTGTGACAAGTTACATTTATTGCAATATTTTCCAGTTGCTGTGAGAATGAATCTAGACTGATATGATTTCTGAAACTCATGACAGTGTGACCAAATAGCTTTTAAGATGAGAGAGAAGTAGTGTAGCTTTCCAGAAAACATTGCAGAGAAATGAGGATGGTGTGACTTGGCAGATTGTAGCTGTAAGTAATATGAAATTTGATAAAAAATAGGAGGATTTTCAGGTGTTGAATCAGAATAAAGGAGAACCTTGTCTTCCTTTTAATCATGAAGAGTTTGAAGAGCTACAAGGAAATCAGTCAAGAACTGCAAACTGTTGTTCATATCTCCATTCACACGTAGTCTTCTGTTAGAAATCCTCTGCAATAGTTTTCAGTGATTTTCAGGATACTCCTGTTCCATAAAACTGGCTGCTATTACCACTCGTGAGAAGTGTGCTGAAGTACTAATACGTAACCCAGAACTGCATAAAATAGGATGTGAGAAACAGTTTTCCATACCTTTGTACTGACTCAAGTACCGTGATTTTTCTGAGAAATTTACAGCTGAAAGTCTGGTAATATAAAAGATGGAGAAAACATTGAAATTCCAAGTGTCCTAGGTTTCTGAATGTAAAATACCATTTTATTTACAGACTGATTTGTGATTTCAACCTTCTGTTTTGAAAATAAGTTAATCTGTTCTTTTAATATGGGAGCATATGTTGTAGCTGCCCTAAGGGAATTCACTAAGGACAACTCATGAAACCAGCCTTGCATCAAACAGTTTAGGGAGTTATCAGCGCAATGCAAAACACTTCCAAGAAACAAACACTTCACATCAAAGTGTAAAGATTATTCTGTATATTTTCATAGAAATGCTTAATGCTGTGCTACTACAGTGAATAGCATATAGCACCGTGCTTCTAAATTTTAATATGTTATTGCTTCCGTAGATGCTTGGATTTTGGTTTTGTTTCTTTTTGTTGGTTTTAATTTTTTTTAGTTGTGGGTTTTTTCCAATAAATAGAAGAAGAATGTATGTTCTTGAATTGTTGTAGAGTTTTATATTATTGTATGAAGTATTCATATAAGAACATATTGTCCACATTTTTATTACATATTTTTATTGCAAAACAGAACATAATAAGTGAAGAACCCCATTAGTTTGTTACTTGGAAAGGATTATTTATTTTAAGGTGACAGCTCAGGTTTGTCAGCAGAACTTTATGGAAAGATCACGTGCCAGATACTGACCTTGCACATCTTGGTGATCTACGCAATATCCTATAAAGTTCATAAAATTCTTCCCTTTGCAAAGCAGCAGAGTCAAATTATTCAGCCTCTACGCCACCAGAGAGGGGAGCATTAAAACAAAGGTTTGAGAGTTTTTTCCCTCCTCCGTAAAAAAAAGCACTTTCCAGATCATAAAGTCAAGGGACGCTCCACCAACATCTTTGTATGAGGGTCTTGGGATGGAAAAACATTTTATCATCAAATGTGCAAAAAAATGAAAGAAAGACAGGAGTGTTCCCTTTTTTATGTGCACTAGATTGTCCACAGCCCTTTCAGTTATGTTAGAAAAAGAAAGGAGCCAGCCATGCTATTACAAAATTGCCATTTATGTTACTCTGGATGAAGTATTAATATTTTCCTGTAAGTTTCACACTTGTGAGAACTGTACTGAAAAGCAAATTTCATTTTCTTTCTTTTCAAGTGTAATTATGTTTGCTATATGCTAATTGGGAAAGTTCAGTGTAACTTAAGATTAAACTATGTTTATAACAGGAGGTAATAAGGTAAATATTTATGATTTTAAAACTTATGTCGTTTTTGAAGGATACATTTTAGAAATTTAGGATTAAATTTCTCTTCTTTAAATTTGCTGTATTCACCAAGAAATCATTTTATGAATTCACATGGAAGTCAATCCTGTGTACACTTACCAAAATTTACACTTTATATGTTTCGCTAAAGATTTTAAAACCAGAACATGGCAGTGATAGATCATGTTAAAAAGATATTTTTTGATTTGCAAGCAAATGTGTGGCGTGTTTACAAAGAACATCCTATATTAATATATTTTTTAACAGATATACTTTAAAGTACACTTAAAAACATTCAAAGTATTGTTGTGATGAATGATGTATTCTCCTGCATTTATATGCTGATTTGCAGTGTTGTAGGTGCTCATAACTGTTAAGCCAGATATTATTGTGAACCAACAAAATTCTGTCCGGTAAAAAAATCTGTCAAAGCATGACTTCATTTTATTATATCCCATGCTTATTAATGGAAAAAAAAGCTAAAAGGGCATATTAGAATGCATTTGGATTGCTAATATCATGCTTTGATATATTTGTTCTTACTTCCTTATGTATTATTCACTAAAGGAATTGTGTTTCATCCTTGTGTTTCATCCTACTGACTATATCCTGTTTATGTTCTATGAATAATTTTTTTGGGTAAGAGTACACATGTACTTTTTTCCCTTAGTGGTCAGTAATGACTTTTTTTTTTTTTTTTTTTTGGTATATTTTTATTATTTTATTTAAGGTTATCCCTGTGTTTTAAGCTGTATATTTCTCTGAAATGAGAATTAGAAACTATAATTCACTGTCTACAAAATAAAAAATGATCAGTCACCACAGGTCTCAAATTTTTATGTCTTCATACATTAAAAACTATGATTTTCCTTGAAAATTAAATCCAGGAATTTGAATATCTAAGTTTCTTATTTTCTAGAGCACAGGGAGTTAATACTGCAGTGCTTCTACCCTGAAAAAGTTGGAGGTTTTGTACACTGGTACAGCCACCACTAGAGACGTTTTAGGACTTAATCACTTTAATTCCGAATTTCAGAATCTGATGTTTGGTTATGGAGAGTTAAGTAGCAAATAGTTGGGGCAAGGAGACATACTTAATAGAGAGTTTTGACTAAGGCACAGAAGCTCTACAGAAGACTGGAACTCCAAAAATCATTTTCTGTTCAGCTGGTTCAGCATTTTCCAGCATTTATGGAAGATAACTTGCAGCAGAACTTATCTAGCCAGCCTTACTAAAAGATTAAATCAGTATTTAATAAATCATTGTACAGCTCCATTTGTGTGGGGTCTTAAGTCACTTACTTCCACTCCTGACCTTTCCAAAATCAGGGACCTAACTTTCAGATATTTTCTGGTCTAAGTTAAAGATGCTAAAGGATTTTCTCTGCATTCATCAGCACTGTATGTTTATTAAGGGCTTTCCACTTGTCACTATTGACCTGTGGAAGGGTCAAGCTCCAGCTAAGAACTTTACGTCTATGAAAATACAAGCTGTGTTTTTACTAATTAATCAGTAGTAGAGTATCCAGGCAAATGCCTGTGTTCTGGATTTGACCATTCCTATGATTGACAACTATGTCAGAACATAATTGCTTGTTAGTCATCCAGCACAATATCAAAAACTTCCTGTGTAGACTTTTGCAGTTGTTACGGTTCAAGAACACCAACTGCTGGAAGCCAGCATGCTGGTTCAGAGTGGATGTGGGTCATTCCACACACATTGTCTTCCATGACAAAGTACACAGCCATGTTTAATTCATTAGTACAGATGAAACTTAAGTGTCACAGATATCTGCAGTCTTGAATGTCTCAAAATTACATTTTTGCCTCTTCAATCAATCTGTTCATAGTCTGCTTTTAATGAAACACTATTATACCAGCACATAATAATTAGAATTCTTGGAAAGTTTAGCTACTAATATTGGCATTTGGGGATTGTTGGTTTGCTTTTTAACCATAAAAGATTTGAAGCTGTGTTTTAATATTGTGCTGAAGTGAGCTTTCTTTTTGCCTGTGATATCTAAAGCAAAGAGCTTTTATGTGGGATTTTTATCAGAAGCGGCATCTGATTAGGAATTGTGTTAATGTGAATTTAAGATTAGGTAAAAGACCTTTTTTGCCTTTGCTCTCTTGACTCGTTGGGGTAGAAATTGAATGCAATGATGAAATGCTCTAGTTTTAATCTTCCCAGTAAGAATCAAATAATCAAGCTGCTACCAAGCAACATGTTGGTCAGTTGAATAAGTCTCCTAGACTTCACAAAAGAATGTGCTGAGCAAATGTGAAGGTTTCACAAAGCCATTTAATAGCAAACTGCTTGCAGAGCAGTTCATTACTGTTTGAAGGAATCACTGCTGATGTATAGGAGTCATATGCTTTGTATTACATAAAGGCTTTTAAAACAATCCTCAATCCAAAGGTGAGCCTGACATTGTTCAGAAAAGATTAGGGAAATAGCATTTGATAAACCATAGCTCAGAGTTTCAGTAGTTTCAGTGGAATCCTACCATAAAAGTTATTAAGTTTAGTCCTAATGAAAAAGTAGTTCATTAGCAATGGCGCTACTTTATATCTGCTTTGGAAGTGAAGAACCAGTTATGGCTGAGAAAAGTAGGGGAACAATCGACTTGTTTTTTCTGGTAAGTTCTTGGAAGCCCGGTATAGTCTATAAATATAAATAGAATTCAGTTAACATATATTTAAATATTAAACTGTTTATAATGATCTAATTATTTGTCAGTACAGAATGATGACTTAGGTGATTCTTGAGGCTCTTAAGAAGGTAGGACTGTGTAAGGTAAATTTACGCTGCAGATTGTGCCAAAGAGCTGGAAGAATAAAAAACTTTCATCGCACTGAGAATGAGGAAAAAGAATTGTGAGAAGTCCTTTGGTTTTGTCACCTCTACTGTGTGTATAAAAAGAAAGCAAGTAGTTTTCTGAACTTTGGCATGTATAGGATAGGTAATGTTTTCTTTTGTGCATATTCTCTTCTCCATTGAAGTTAGCTGAAGCCCTGGACATGACTCAAGTAGGATAAAATTACATATTTTATTTATAGTTAAAGGATGTGACCTCTGAATGAAAATAAAGAAAAGTATGGAACTGAAAGTATTTGCAGTCATGTAAGGGAATGTTAATAGATTCTCCAGGTACATAATAACAAGAACATATACTTTAGGTCTTTTTAAAAAAAATCAGGTACTTTTATAGCCTGCAAGGTTTCAATAATGTGGCTTTTCTGTTTATTAGCTTCTTTATAACTGTCCTGTGTAATAGTTGTGGATATAGAAATATTGCATAATTGTAACATCCCAATACTTTATCAGAGCTCTCTTGTTTCAATATTTCAGTATCATTCACAATTAGTATTGAAGCATAATACTCAGCAAATACAGTCTAGCCAACTAGAATAAAGGTAACCAAACAGGATGAAGTTCATAAAGTTATATTTGTACTCATAAATTGATCTTAATTATCACAGTTAAAGTGGCAAGGAGATTTTCATAAAGATTCTTTTAATGTTCACACTGTCAAAAGAACCCAACTCTGCTGATAAAGCGAATAAAATTTTGCCAATGTTTAAAAAAAATTGCTTTTTTAACTTAAAAGGAGATTTGAAGGAAAAAAGTATGAATAAAATTAATTTAATGTGGTACTGTGACCTAGTCCTTAAATGCCTGTCAATGCTACATGCAGAAAGAGCAATGACTTCAAATGTCTTGCTTGTTTTCTTTGTACTCGAGATACTGAAATGATGTGTTACTGTCATCTGCACAGAGTAATCTCTACCCAGTTGATCTGTTGTCTCATTTCTGTATGTCTTCGACAATAATTGAAGCAGACGTTTCTGTCACTGTTAAGCACTGCAGAGAAAACATGGAACTTGTCAGGAGAGACTATAAGGTATCGTGATTGTATGTTTCACTTCTTAGCCTTGAACCCCCAATTTATTTGTCAGCTTTGTGAATAGTATCAAAATTTTGATGCAGCCAATATAAGATAGATGTGATTCCTTGTATTGCCAGTTAAATTTCTGGAATTGATGTTTGAGGTTACCTATTTCTATATATTTCATCAAAACATGTTTATTCTTGTATATGCACATAAAATCTCTCATAGGTTATCAATATTAAATGCAACTTCTAAGAGATTACTTTGGAAGTTATTTTGTCATGCTTTGCTCATTGTGGTGGTTTTTTGTTTGGTTGGTTGGGTTTTTTCTGGTTGTTTGGTGGCTTTTGTTTTTCCCTGTCCTGTGGTCTTCTTGCTTAGAATAATTCCTTGCTGTCTTTGTTTAAAACAATTTAAAGGGAAATGCTCAAAACTGAGTTGTCCCCTTTGTTTTAACCAGTCCTTGTCCACCAATAGTGAGAAACAAAATATGAGTAGATAGAAGCGAACAAATAACAATTTGCTGCCAAGTGAAACTGCAACAGGAAAAAATAACAGTAATTAATTCCTAGATACAAAATTCCCAAATCTCACAATCTGCCCAAGGACAGAGAGACACCCATAACGGCGGAAATACCCTTTCCAAGATGGCATCCACCACGGACAGCTGTGTTTGGGGAGATGGGGAAAATGGCATCAGACCCTCCCCCACCAGGTGGTGACCTTTGCAGGTGACTGTGCCTTCTTTGAGACAAAGGGAAAGGATGTCAGTAGATCCTCTTGGGAATGTGGGAGGTTACAGAGGAGCTCAAGTGGCTGATGAGAACTGCTGGCGTGTGGGGGGTGAGTGCCACTGTCTGCTGCCTCCTCCTGCTGCCTTGTCCTGCTGCCTCCTCCTGCTGCCTGCCAGACTCTGCCGGTGCTGGTGCTGCTGCACTTGTGTCAGGTCTGGGAAAAAAATGCTCTTTGGGCACCAACACAGGGTGACCTGGCCCCAGGGACTGGCTGGAATAGATAACATTTTGGGTTACCCGTCACAGAGTCTTGACCTGGAAGAAACATACTTTCAGTTCTTTACAGCTTCATTCTTATAATTTTTAGGAAATTCCAAATTTTTATTACACTTATGCCAAATTAAGGCAGAAAACAAGAAGCATAAAAAATATGAAATACATGCAGACATCTGTCTGTTTTTGAGAGATACAATTTTTGAGATACAATTCTTTTGAACAGTGTATAAGCATTCAGATATATGTAAAAGATTTTAGAAACATTTTGATATTACTGAAGGATCTCTTCATCTAAAGACTATATACAGGGAGCTTTTAGAAGCCAGTGGTAATATAATGTTAATAACTTCAATATACTTGGTATCAAATTTCACCTAGTAATTTTTGCATTGGTATGTGGTTTTTTGATCTTTACCATATCTTATGAGGAGATTTCCAGTCTTGAATGAAAATATTCAAATTATAAAGGATTTGTGGTATTTTTAAGGTACATTAGATCAGCAATTAGTGTTCTCAGTCCTGGAAAAGGTACAGCTTATTTTACTTACTATGTAGCCTAGTGTGAGCTTTTTATTCATTCAGTCTTGTTTTCAGCCACTTACTGTCAGACATCTCTTACCCATGCAGGTTGGGGTAAGATATTTCCTAGGCATGCTTTTGCCTGGAAAATTTTTGCAGGCCTTTTTGAAGACTCTGTACTTTTACCACCATTTTCAGGGGTTTGGCATTCATTACATGTGTATATACATGAAGAAATAAGCTGTTGTTACTGCACTGGTAATGCGTGTGATTGGTCTGTAATGAGTTACCGTGACAACTTAGTGCAAATGTCCTTGACCCTTGTATCTGAGGATTTCAGGAGACATAGCAGTCACTATTCATGTGCAGCTAAAGTCGTAAAAATATGGAAAACCCTATGGTTTGTTCATAAACCATAATGTACTAATGTACATAAAACCCTAATGTATTACTAGTTATCATGTAATTTATTGACCTGACTTCTTAATTTGGGCTGAACTTCTTAAATCTCTTGCTATAAAGTGTAGATTATAGAATTGATTTGATGATGTTGTTTTCTGAATTGTTTCTAACTTTTCTGCAGTCTTCTCAACAAGATGGCACAGGATTTTAATACTGGTTTCACTGGGTTTATGTATGGGTGCATCAATTCTGACACAATATGATCCCGAGGACTGAGTTATCCTTTATAAATGCACTGTCATAAAAGCAATTGGATCTCAGCTCTCTGTATGCCAATATTTCTAGGTCCCTCAGTATCAGATTATTTAAAGATATTGCATTACCTGTCTTACATTCCTTTGAACTCTGCATTTGGCATTTTATCTCTGTACAAATGTCTGCATATTACAGAAAGATCCAGATTCAGCTGTATGATTGGCCTTACCACACTATTATTTGTATTCCCTCCAATTTTATGTCATCTGCAAATTGTATCAGCAAAGGTTTTATCTTTTGTACTATTAAATGCAGTTAGTCACAGCACAGGATCTTAGAGAATCTGGTTAATTTTAGTGATCCAAGAGGGGTATTTACTTCATTTTTACTTCAAGTGCTTGTTCTTATTTTTTAATTCAAATGTTTTAAGTTCTCATCTCATTTACTTTTGTGAACTGAAAGATCTTGTGATCTCATTATAAAGTAGCAATCTTTCCAAGAAGACCTATCTTCCACAAAGTCACTCTTCTTGGAACTAATTGTGATATTACTCTTACTTAAGAACATTTTGCTTTCCCAGGAAAGCATTATTTTGCCTGTAATCAATATCAGACCAGTGAAACAATATCCACTTAGCATACATAGTGTTTATGAGCTCTTTATCTTTTTGTTTTTAATAATTATTACTACAATACACATATATTTAAATATTTTGGAAATTCTGCAGAATCAAGTATTTTTGGAAGATCCAAATTATTTCTTCCAGAGGTAATTTGTAATAGCCTTGGATGAATACTGTGTTGTTTTGTTCATTTAATAAAATTGAATACTTTCTTGTCATTACAGTTATCATGCAGAATAAAATGTTACTATTTCTGTAACAGAATTTTCCTTTTCCTACCAGTTTACTTGAAGGCTGTCAATACCCTTCCTTAACTCATGATTGTAAACCCGTTTGGTGTTGCTCTCACAGGGAGGTTAATCTCTCACAACGGGTCTGGATTATTTTGCATTTTGTGGGGAATTGGAACTTTTTCTAAATTTAGGTATCAAAGGTTTGGAGGTCTATATCTGAGCTGGGTGCACAGGTAACATTTAAAGTCAGTGGAGAGAAAGAGACACTTAGAGAGCAACATGTTCATATTTTAGGAGCAGATGAATGATGCTTTAGACAGCCAAGTTCTCCATATCGATTCTACAAGTATAGACTAGTAGGATTAGTTCAGGTGCAAAAATTTTAAACATGAACAGATGAATTTTAATGTCTCTCATAGTATTCATGTATATATGTGAAAGGCTCTTCTTTGACCTACAGAATCATCAGAACTTTGCAGTGATCAATCCATTTAACCTGTTTAAGAAAGGAGTGAACTATCTTCTGGATTTATCTCTTTATTTCTTGTAAAGTGAATGTGTAGAATCTATTTAAATCAAAATAATTTTATTTAAAACAACTGTATTAAACTCAGTGAGATGAAAAATCATCATATGCAGCTAATTTCCATCAAGAATGGACACAGTTTGTGTATTTTTTGCTTAAGACAGAGCCAATTCAAATACCTGCTATGAAGGTGGCTCTTGAATGAAAACCTAAACATCCACTCTGTTCAATTAAAATTTGTCTAGTGGTAAAAGTGGCACACAACACTAAGATACCAATATCCAGGGGTATCAGAATGGAGAAAAAGAAGGTAACAGCATGTTGCTTCTATAGTTCATGTTATGGAGCTGCAAGGGATACCATTCTCCTTGCTAATGGTTAAGATAGGAGTCTGCTTTTTTCCTGTAATTAAATACTACTTCTTACACTCTTCTTGCTTTAAAATACTCAAAAGCGGAGTTATCAGAGAGGGCAGAAGCTGTCAGAACATCACTGCAAGTAGCTGTGTAAGTAACTTTGATCTGCTGTGGTTGAAAGATAATTGTGTGTTTGCCACAGAGAGGAGAACCACGGTTTTACACATCCAGCAGGATGTGAAAAGACACTGAGAATCAGAAGATTTAGCAGATGCTACATAAGATTTGCTAGCAAAATACAGAAAGTGCTATTTTAGAGGCCTCTACAGTACCCTGTCTGACCACTAGCTGTGCCTTCAGAAAGGGCCTTACTCATGTCACACCTCATGTCACACCTGCCAGTCTCACATGGAATTCACTCCTAAAACAGCTTCTGTTATCACTCAGTGCTTTAGAGAACTGAACATAACCTCTTGGGCTGTTTTATTAGAGATCCATTTTCCATCACACAGGACAGAATCAAATCCAACTGAAATAAAATAAAGGCAGAGGTTGGCATGTAAATACATTTTCAAGATCTATTATTGTGTATATATGATGTAAATTATCACCTCTTTAAAGGACTTTGGAAAGATTCTGTATTAGGATGTGAAGAGGGAAAATCTGAATGGCACAATAGGAGTATGCAGTAGCTGTGAAATTTGACCATTGTGCACTTAAATGCTATTAAGCTCAAGATTTTTCTTAATTAGGACTTGAGATATGTTGGCTGCAATGGACAGAACAAGGGCAATGGTTTTAAATTAAAAGAGGGCAGTTTTAAATTAGATTTAGGAAAAAAATCTTTGCTCAGAGGGTGATGCAATACTGGATCAGGTTGCGCAGAGAAGTTCTGGGTACTCCACCTCTTAAAGTGTTCAGGGCCAGGCTGGATGTGGCCCTGAGTGACTTGATCTAGTGAATGGCATCCCTGCACATGGCAGGGAGTATGGAACTAGATGATCTTTAAGGTGCCTTCCAGCCCTACCTTTCAGTGATCCATGACTCTCTATATCTAGAGTAAATTTTAAAAGAAAAAAAAAAAAAAAAGAATGTACACTATACATATTTGCATCTTATAGAAGATGTGTGTAATTTTTAGATTTTTATGATACTAGGTCAAAGAATCCACAGTTTTCTATAGTTCACACTGATTTTTAGGTAAAGATTGTCATTTTGGAGCTGAGGTCATCTTACTGTAAATTTTTGAAGTGTCAGTTACAGTGTAACAGATTGCTTGCTCTTACGCATCTTCCTCAAGCAGATTTGCTCTGCCGGAATTTAAATCTTACTCTTTGGAGTCAATTAAGATTAGAGTTGAAAGTTAGGAAATCATTAAAGCAATCAAAAATTCAGAGTTCAGGCAGCTGCAGCCTCATTTTATCATCTTAATAGAGACTGTGTACCAATAGCATATGGTTAACTATTCAGCAGAACTTGAAGAATGAAAAATTATCACACCTCATATCACTGTGTGGCTCTTTTGTTCATGTTTTCCGAAGTTCATCACTAACAGGTCTTCAAATAAAGAAATAGATAAGGACACTGGTAAGTGGTCTTATCTTTATACTTTCAAACAAACGTGTGACATTGTTATGAAAAGTCAGTGCTATTCAGAAAACTGTGGTCATGTTATTTAGAAGGTAAATAGTAATTTATCAGAACAGTGCCTCCCTTAGGAATAATTAGCGTTGAGATCACAGTAAACCAGTTCCTGTCAGTTACTGACAAAGCTAATTGCTCTCAACTGTAAGCTCAGGGAAAAGATTCACCATATATACCTGTTCTTGTACTTCTTGGTGTTAAAGAGACCTCTACTGCATGCTTAGTATCTTAAGAAACATGAAGGACTGTCTTCACCTGACAGCTATTTAAAAGCAATAATGGCACTAAAACTTAGGCTTAGGACTTGGCTCATGAAGTTCTGTAGAAAAACAATGTGCATTAAGAAGTGTATGTGTGTGGATGATAACACTGAGACTGCTTCTCACTTGGCAAGAATTACTCAACAAAGTTATTTTGTAGTTTGTGTTGGTGGTTTTATTTGTGTCATAAATTAAGGTTTTTCAATGCAGTGTGAAAGAAAAATACACAGATTTGGCCTGTAGAAGAGAAAAGTTGTGAAATGAAATAAAAATAATGTAATTAAGGGAATTTGTACTGTTTCATGTCACACTTACCTGACTACAATTCATTATTGAGCAGCAAAAACAAACTTTGAAACCAATGAGATTTTTCATCTAGAAGAAAACTAGAAGAAAATAGTGACATCTTATAGTACTTTGATGTTAGAAGAATTTATTGTACAAAATATCTGGGAAGGTCTTTGATCCACTTAAGAAAAAAATCCAAAGAGAGTTAGAAGCACTGAATATCACACAAATATTAGTGCTCTCATTTCCTTCCCCTGAGCTTTTTCTTCTTTGTTCCAGATGGTTTCTAATTTTTGAGACGGGAATTTTAGGAAATTCAAATAAAACAAAAGCTCTGCATATAGCAGATGACTAAAATGAAAGAAAAAAAACCGTAGGAATCTTTTTTGTTTTTACTTCTCATTGCTTTATACATTGTGATTGCTGAAAAAAATAAGGAAAACAAGAAAGGCTTCAATTCAAAGTAGCAAAATGTTACAGATTTGAAAGATGGAGATGTAATCCTCATTTGATAGAAACATACAGCTGAAATTAGTTTAAATGTGCTTCATTATTTTGTTCCTGAAAACTTTCAGTGGCTGTACAAATGCTTGACCTTCAGTTGGGTTGTAAAGCCTCTCTTGATCTGTGATTTTAAATTAAGCTGTATCTTCAAAATTTCCTTGATGCTCAAGATAACATGTACATTGGTTTGAATTTTGATATCTTATTTGGCTTAGATTAAATTATTTATAAATATGATAATTTCAAGCATTACTTTAAAATTTGTTTAATTAAAATAATAATAGTATAGTATTTGTTTATATAGTGATCTTTTTTATTAGTTTAAGTGATTACCTTGGGATAGCATTAGTTTGTTATGGAGTTTTTAATTGTCATAATAAACATGCTGTTTTGCTAAACTTTGAGAAAAATCAAAATTTCTAAGATATTTCTCTGATTTTTTTTGAGATTGTTATGAGTAAATAGGAGTTGATTCAGATGTGTGGAAGATGTTCTGTTTGCTTTTTAAGAAACAGTTAAATCTGCACACATTAGATTCTTTCTTCAGCTGAAAAAACACAGTCTTTTCCAGTTCCAGAAAGATTAATTTTCCTTTCGTTTGCCGAGGAGTTGACACCTATTTCTGGTATCAAAATTATTATAGAAAATTTAGGTAATACCTATTACCCTGCAGGTACCTGCTGCAGATGATGCAAGTTTCTGTGGCTTCCTTAGGGTTTTTCGGTGGGATTTGGATGCCCATCTATCTAAAGAAATATTGAAATGCCATTCTAGGAAGGAGGAAAGTGTAAAACTCTCAGAAATAAGCAAATGCAGTGGATTGTAATTAAATGGCAAAAGTCCTTCCAGAGCAAAGAGGATGCTGCATGAATAGGCACTCACTAAGTTAGGCAGACTCAGAAAGTAGGGGAATGTATTATGTTCTGAATTATTTTTGGTAACTCTGTAAAAACATAAAGGAGATTTACATAAACTAGTTCCCATATTGATTTTCTATCATAAAGTCAAATAAGTAAATTAATTTAAAAAGTAAAGTTCCATTTCAGGACTGGCCACTTGGCTACTGTGAGCAATAGTTAGTATTCATGGCCATCCTTTTAGTAAGTAACAACTTTTAGTTTCCACAGACAACTGTACCATAGAAAACAACATCCCTCACTCTTTTTCCTGCCTTTTCCGTCGCATTTCCTTTATTTTCCAAATACTGAAAACAAACAAATTTTATTTCCAAGCAAACTGATGTAAAAATGTCTTATAATGAGAATAAGCTACAATTTTCCTTTTTTTGTTGCTCAGACTGATCTGCAGTTCATTGCCTAAAGCTAAGTGTAAAAGAGAAAAGTCATGTCTGTATTACAAGGATCTCTAAAGAATTTCAGCTCCTTGCAGGCTTTCACATATATACTTGTAACAGATTTTTATGATAGTTCTTGTTATATTCAATCAGATCCATATATTGTTTACTGACACTACTCACTTTTTATTTTTCAGTATGCAACATGTGATTACACAGTATTTATTTTTTTATGTTACAGAAAATACACTTCAAAAGTCCATGAAGACAAAAGCCTTTCAGTTTGCTTCTTTGTAAAAAATAATGGATTAGACTGCAATACAAATCCTATTCTCAGAGTTTGCTACAAGCTCATAGATTTACTTCTTGGTGATTAATAACTATAATATTTTTATATCTCATTCTTGCTGACCTCAGGCTCCAGTGAAGCTAAAGGGCGTCAGTTTTTGTGAATAGGCCACTGGAAGACATTAACACAAAGTTTCCTTAATCTTAAAACCTGAAAACATCTGTTTGAATTCTGTAGCACGTTGTGTAGGTTTTCAATGAAGGCAGCTTTTAAAAAATTGGCTGATTTTGCTCCCTGCAGTGGCTTTTGCTTCAGCCAGTGGGAAATTATTTCAGAAGGATTTAGATGGTGCAGGAATAATTGGTTTAATAAGAAAAAGTAAGTCAAAAGTTAAAGAAGTCAAGCACTTTTCCACTACATTTATATATCTCTTCTTACATCAACAGTTCTTTAAAAGGAAAGTATTATACCTTATTTAATTCTCTTTCCTGCTAACTTAATGGCAGCAGAACAAAATAAAATTTCTGTTATTAGAGAATAATGGTTTTACTGATGCACATTCTATAGTATTTTCATGATCATTAATTTCTCAGTAAGGAATACTTTCTCAATAAGGAATACTTTATTATTCAGCAAGTGAAAAATGCATAATTATTTACATTTTACAGAAAATTAGTCAACATTTGTTTTAAAAACTGAAAAAAACATGATTATTATAAAAATGTAATAAAATAGTGACTTTAAAATGCAATGTACTAGTGGGGCAGAGAGAGATTGCATTGGTATAAATGCTTGAAGATGCTTTAAGTATAGATTAATCTGCTACAGTACAGAAAGTTCTGCAATACAGATTTTTTTTTTTTTTAATAACATTTACTAGTAGGAATCTGAAATACAACATTCCTCAAGATTCACAATAATTCCAGGCCACCTGAACATTGTTTATTTGGGTCTTGGGCACCTGTAGTGTTCCTAAATCCTAGGCAAGAGTTTAGTCTATCTCCCTTCCAACATTGTGTGTCTTGACAAATTCATTAGGCACTTTTGGATTTTGGCTGGTAATCACTTGTTAGCACAAATTTAGTCTGTAACTGAAGAAGTGCATATTCTAGGGAAAGGAAAGCTCCTGCTTTACTCCACAGATGAGTTTTGCAGACAGCCTGAAGCAACCTCACAAATGCAGGCACTGTTCCTCATGGGGAATGTCATCCATCCCAGTATCTTCTGGAGGGACAATGCAGCAGGATGTAGGAAATCTAGAAGGTTCCTCAAGAGGACTGATGATCAGTTCCTGACACAAGTGATAGAGAAGTGTGTAACTAGACCTCATACTCAGGAACAAAGAGGGGCTCATTGGGATGGGGTGACAAGGCAACTTTGGCTGCAGTGACCATGATGAGACAGTGAGAGGATCCTGAGAGGAGAGAGTAGGGCAAAGGGCAAGATTACAAGTCTGGACTTCAGGAGAGGAGACTTTGACCTCTTCAGGGATCTTCTTGAAAGAG